>NC_092693.1:304581-609163 GCF_964275005.1 Diadema setosum | reverse complement strand
AGGGTATTGTGAACATGATTGATGACACTTTTCTATAAGAAAAACTTCCATGCCTTCCTTGATACCAACGAAGAAAACTTCACTCTATGTGGCTTGAGGTCAGCTTTTGAACAGCTCCCTCTCTTGATGCTAAAATGCCAACGAAATAATACATGTGTGATTGATTTGAAAGAGGGTGCTCGGTAAAAAAACAACAGTAAGACCAGATTGGTTGCTTCCATCGACCCTAATGTCTTAGTATGAACTGGTGGATATAGACTTAGCTTGAAGATGTGGTTATAATACATAATCTTTTTCCCTTAAATGCCCATGAATGATGAGATAAGAGTGTGAAATGCTTGAACTACACTGAACTAATTTTAGAAGACCAAGCTAAACCAAGGGTTAGAATTGTGAGTGGTTGTTATTAATGATAGAATGGTGAGACAAAAGAAGCCATCTTGTATTAGTACCATGCATACACTCTCTTCTTCTATCAAAAGACCTGGAGTGGGAATACTCAGCTTTAATATCAATTTCATTAATAACTTCCTATTTCTAGAAGGCAGTATTGAATTTCATCTCAGGTCACTTAAAGCAACACAAAATGGATGATGAATACTGAATGGCTAAATCTACTTCCCCCCATAGCACTATAAGATTTCTGCCAATTATAGACACTTTGTCAATTAATGGACATGTCTAAATTCAAGACAATTTGTCAAATTAAGTTTAGTGCAGGAGGACTCTGCAGCATAGTATCTGAGATTCTTCCCCCCCCCCCTCGATTTTGTGATGCCATGATAGAACCAGTATCACCATGGCTAAACTCTTGCAATAGCTGCTCAAAAAGCTTTGATATATTCTGTGTCAATACATTCCATCAAAAAAAGGAAACTTTATTCTGCAAAACAGTAATTATTTTACCTCATATTCTTCACAATTTGTTCAAAACTAGAATGCATGGTTTGTGTGCATTTATAGAAAGTTTATATGCATATAGAAAAATGGAATGGTGATAAGTGAGTTGGCACACACCAGTGAAGTTATATCAGGGAGTTCATTGACCCAATTCATATCAAAGAAAACTGAAGAACAAGATATTTTTATGTGGCTATGCCGGGGACTTCATAGTTCTTCATTGTTTAAATATGATTTCAAGAAAAGCCAAATATATATATCTTCATGAAAAAGAAAAGGGCAGTGGCTCAAATTGTTTTTTTTTTTTTTGCATGATGTTACTTTTACCAGAGGCTCCTACATGATGTCACAATGCATGTCACATTTACTTCTTTCAGTTCAATTCTAAAAGGTCAACCCTTTACTGCCCCCCCCCCCCCATTTTCCTGGAAAGTTTAGAGAGAAAATTGTTGAAGTGTGGTTGTATACCTGCAGTGGTCTACAACACATTGCGTACTGCAATATTCATTGTCCCAATCGGGACTAGGGATAGACGGCCTGTTACACCCATTACGCGTACACAGCTGCTGTTGTGGCTCTACTATGGCTGTCGGAGGCGTCTGTTGCCAAGGAAACATATGATGCCATCACAAAGGAAAAAGAGTGAGAGAATGAGAGAAGGGAATAAAAACAAGGAAAGAAAACAAAGAGAAAAACTAATGTTTAGTTTCATTTATCTCCTATAAGGTGTAAATATTTTGCAAATTCAATTTTGTACTACCTTAACAGTTCATTACAAAAATCATGACTTTGCTCCTGGAGTATCCGTAACTGGTTGAATATTGACTATGTATTACTATAACCAAAATACATCTCCTTTTGTAACAAGAATCTGCTGCTGACTTAACTCTTAAACTAATGTCTAATAAACCTTTTTGTTTTATTTAGTAGCTCAGATTGACGGTTCTTGGAGTGAAAAGATTGATGTTGAGGTATGAGTTTTCTTCAATTTGTATCCCTCTGTACAAACAGCTGATCTCCATTTTAATAAACATTTCCGACATGTTTGTTTAAATGTAGATTAGCAGTTGGGATCCTACAAATTTTATTTGTACAGAGGGAGACAAATTGAGGGAAAGTCATACCCCATATCATCACCCCCCTGCTTAATGATCTCTTGCTTTCATGATTGATGTCATTTTTCAATTTAATGGGTAAAGTTATCATCCTGTTTTTTGCATCCCTTGATATTTATCCTTTAACATCCTTCTCTCAGCTAATACTCCTAGCTAAATGGTACCACAAACTCATGTTTTGCATGCAAAATAAAATCTGCACATTAAGACACACATTGCTATCACAGAATTTGGACACATTACTGGCAGACCTGCACCTCAAGAGGCTTGGAATATTCTAAATCCATCTCTTTACCATCAACAAAAATATCTACATGTCATTTGCCTTCAGTTGGGATAGCCTTGCTATCATTTCTACAGAGGTGCACAATTATGACATCTATCAATTAAATAAATCCTTTTTATTGCTCCTTCCATGCTGTAATAGACATATGTGGTATACCAACAGCAGGCGAGTTAATTTTTGTATTTGAAAGAGAAATTTCATTTTGAAAACAAGATTAGATATACCTTAAAATCATGTCCACAACATGATCCAGTTTAGTTTTTCTACTGTCAGCGAGGGATCTTCTTGATATGCTAGTTATCATAAATAGATAACTGATTTATCTTTATCTCTATATTTCACATATTTTGCTATATCTCCATTAATATTTTGATGTAATGTTGGACACGTTAACAAAATTGTGCAGGTCTGCAAAAAGACAGACATAACAGACAGGGAAACAAACAAAGAACCAAACTTTGTTGTATTAATGACATTGACACAAACACCAAACATGATACAACTAGCTCTGACATGAAATTTGGGTGGCTGGAAAGACCAGTGTACTTACCATGGGCTTGACCACTCTCTGGACATTCTGCATGGGTGGGACCATGGCCGCTGGCTGGGCAAAGGGACTGGCTGCTGATGTCATGGTAGCACTGACAGGAACGTTACTGGACGTTGGTGGCTTGGGGGCAATGATGCGAGGAGCAATGGTCTGGTGCTGACCAAGAGCTCCTGCACCTCCTCCGTTGGCTCCATGGGGAGGAGAGACCGAGACAGGACCGGTCAGTCTCTGCTGCTTGCTGGGAGATTGTTCCTCTGGGTCCATCTGGTCTACTGCAGCCTGCATGAATGATACAGACACACACAGCTGGTTACTCTTGGTAAATGTTGGTTGAACATGGTACAAAACTTGTACTCAAGAAATTCAATGTTAACATGCCTTCCACTCTATAAAATTCCAGATTCATTCACCAAAGGGCATCATTCAGTAGCAACTGGGCAAGGAGGTGGTGATTACCAACTTTAAGGCATCATTTATGATGTCAAGATATGTTGTTTTAAACGGAACAATACATTTTAATATAATTTGGCTCAGCAGTTCTAGCTCCAATATCACAGCTTCTTTAAGACTCTTTTTGGCTGGTGATGACGGTCTATCTTATTTAAGATTTTTAATGACGATTTATGAAAACTAATGACCCACAAATTGATACTCTTCTTCTTTTTTTTTTTTTTTATATAGGTACAGCATTTTCCTTCTTTGAGGACAGGACTACAGCTGCTTCACTTTTAAGTAATATTTCATTGTTCTAAATCCCTAGTCTTTACCATTGAAACCCCAGCAAAGAAAATTTCATCTTCTTGTATCACTGAATGATGCTGATAGAAACAGATGGTGAAGTTGTTTGAAGACTTTGAGAACTTTATCTCTCTAGCACAAAAAATTCACGAGTTACCCGGTAGTCACCTCCTACAGTTCCTACTCTTTACCATTGAAACCCCAGCAAAGAAAATTTCATCTTCTTGTATCACTGAATGATGTTGATAGAAACAGATGGTGAAGTTGTTTGAAGACTTTGAGAACTTTATCTCTCTAGCACAAAAAATTCACGAGTTACCCGGTAGTCACCTCCTACAGTTCAGATAAAAACTATGATCAATGCATCAAATTGTATATAAATGCCCAGATAGACAGAGTTCACTCCCACTATGGTAACTGTGACAATGTTTTAGTAACTAGAACCTTTAAGCTGTTCATAACCTTGCCCTTCACTTTAAACTGAACTTAGGCCTTGACGATGGCTGGAATACTTCACAATGGCATGGTATCCACTAACTACATGAGGCAGGTGGTTTGGTATGCCTCCAGTAGCAGGCCAAGAAATGGTTCCTCAGGCTAATGGTGAGATGACATGGAATAAACCACAGAACTTGTTTGAAATGGGTGCTCTAATTAGATCAGACGAGTTTCTTTTTCTCATGCACACTATGCTCCTTGCCTCTGTCTGTCTGTCTTTCCCATCTAGTCTGCCATAGTGTGTACATTTCTCTTTCTCTCAGTCTCTCCCTGAATACACATTTGAGCTGGCCTTATTGTTTTGATTAGCCTGTCTGTATAGATAATCCAGATGCCAGTGAAGACACAAGTACATATTTCTGCCCCTCTGGCTGAATGTCACAGGTGTAATTGAATTCAATTCCAACAAGGACTGACATTTCCCAAGGTAAATTCAAGTTCCAGAAGAGAAGCCAACATGTCTTCCTGCCTTTTTACATCTCTCCCCACTGGATGTAGATTTCTCCTGGTTCTAAGCTTTCAAACTCATTATATTCTCCTCTCAACTCTCAGGACCCTTTCTAGATAATGTGTCTTGTCAGAAATAGTTCACATGCCTTGATTTAGTCTGCTTCCTTCTCTCACTCTATCATTGCATTATGTGGTTGACTACAGTCCTTCAACCAAATATATTGCTTAATCAGCAAAAAAAGCTCTTGTAAATATAAATTACTATGCCGGTAGGAAATTTCGTTAACCTTTTGCTTACTTTTGTTAATGTCAAATTGTTGTACTTTGTAGCTTTAATGGAAAGATCAAAATACAGCTATTTGTCTCTTTCTTTCTTTCTGTTAATGAGCACTAAGATTATTCTGGCTGAACATTCTATGTTTGAAAAAATAAGTGTCATAAGCTGCTGCACATTTGTGTATGCTAGTCACAAAGTGTGGTTTCAATGGAAGAAGGCACCCTTCTAGACTCCATACATACACCCTTACACCTTCGCCATCGGCAAAATTTGATTTTATTTCGGTATAAGATCTGAACTACAATGAATGACCAATGAAAAATCCTTAATAAATTATAGATCCCCTATTTCAACTTATTTTCCTGCCCATATAACAACCTATCACACACTGTTGACTCAGTTTGATAGTAACACAAATTAGTTTGAATTACCATATTTTTGTGTCCTTTCCTGTGACACTTTCCTATGCAAAGAATCATATTTCTATAAACCATTACAAGCTTGATTCAATGATTTGTAAGTAATCTGGCTCCTGCATTCTCTTATGATTACCTCCATAAGTCTGAAAAATAGGATACAAAAACTTAAATGGTGAACTTCTAAATGCAAAGGAATCATTTCAATATCAATGATGTGCACGTAATATGCTGGGCATGGTTGCTGTGGTTAATCTCTTCTTGAACCTTTGAAAGCAGAGAACCTTTACGGACTGTGGTCATCTGCTACGTACCTCTAACTTGTAAACAAAGCACTTGAATACTTCATAGTATCATTTGCTTTGTTCTCAATTCATGATAATAAAAACAAAGACAAAAAGAGAGAGGGAAAAAAAAATGTGTAGATTGTGTATCAGAAAGAAAATTAAGAGTGTGCTTTCATTTATCCTTCCAAAGTTGAGCTGACTCCTCTTCAAGGTTACGTGGATCAAATCCTTCAGTCTGTTCCACCATGTCAATCAAGGGAACAATATGTAATAGGTGCTCTAGAGAAAACAAACTCTGCTTCTGTGCAAAGCATGTGTCAAGTTACGATCAATGCACTTCTAACCAGCTTCCTCCATCCTTGAGATGGGAAAGACGAGGAGGAGGAGGAGAAGGGGGAGGAGGATGATGTGTTCCTCTCCTTCACGACATCAACCAACAATCAAACAAGGCCAGGCTTTGGGGAAGGAGATGGATGCTATTTACCCCTCCTCCCTGAATCAACCCAAACAACCCAGAGAAAAGCTTCTAGAAAGAGAGAGAGAAAAAAGATACCTAATACTCATGACATCAAGAGGATCATACTTTCTGGAGTTGTCCTGCCATGTCAAACTCAAATAGATTTGGGGAGGAGAAGCAATGGTTAAAAAAAAAAAAATCAATACTTTTGATTCCATTCCATATTCCATCACTTAAACATCATTTTGATACTACTCTTACAGGAACATAAACTTAAGTTTATACTGTTGCTTTTTGTGTCAAGTTGGAAGTACACAAAAATGAATATAAAGTAATAATGTGGAGATACCATGCAGTACTGCCTTAAAAAACATTCTCCTCTTCATTTAATGTAAAAAAAAAAATGATCTGAATATGACATTATTCTAATTTCAAATATGACATGTATTATTCTAATTTCAAATTCTATTAATCCACTTAGTAATAACTTCTTTCCTTAATGGACAAAGATGAGATTATAATATTCCATGCTGAGTATCTGGGTTGAACTCCTCCTACAAACCATGGTGTTCTCTTTCTCTCTAATCCCTCACTTTCATAAAAATTAAACCCAACATCAACAATGCATTTTGCAGATTTCGAAGTAAATTCATCAGATTATGACAAGTAATGTCAGTGTCCCAGAATTCTGCTTTTTGTAACAAATTACTTGTGGCAATTCCTAATGAATCCATGCAGTAAGATGTTCCTTAATATTGCACAAAGCCTGCCGTTTCTCTCACCCATGATGTGAGAGTGGGATCGTGAACAGTGATCAGCTTAGAAATGGCTATTTGGAGAAAAACAATTTTTTTTTTTTTATTATAAAGGAGGAGAAATATTCTGAGAATGAGAATTCAGAGAAAAAATGGAAGCAACCAACACTTTGGGAACTTGTTAGTCGGACAAATTGAGTTATGCTGGCATGGAGATCTAGCACAAATTATTGATTGCTGCACAAGATGATGGCTGTGTCGTGCACTGACCCAGTTGGCTTGTTTGTGTTGTGTGTTATTCTTCACTCCAGAGATTGGTGAGTGAGATAGAGTAAATGTTAGCATAGCTGATTACTCCAGGGATGGGCAGGTGGTAGAAGGAGGAGGAGGACAAGGGAATAGGATGAGAAGGGAAAGGGGGGGGGGGATATTCACTATAAGTATATACACCTTACAAGATACTTGACTATCATCTTTTTCACTTGTCACGTTAAAGCAATAATTCTCTCCCTATATAAGTTTTTCATCATTACTATCCACTATTCCTCCACTCTTTCTTACTATCATCATTCCATTCACCTTCACCATTTCTCCCAAGCATTATTTTCACTAACATCTTCATCCATACCCCCATCAGTCAATGGACGGTGTAAAAGTATGTTCACATAAGACATCACATTTGTATTGCTAGACTTTGACATCAAGAGCAAACTATACCTGCAGTGGCCATTTCTATCGCTGTCAATCCTACGAGCTGAAATATCTCAGATGTAATTACCTTGTACAAAACCTTGATTGTCAAATTCAAGTTTTCTCAGTTGAACTTAATTCCTATAAAGATGAATCTCAAATCCTTTAGCTAAGCAAATGTGACAGTAGCTTATATCTTTTACACTTCACCATCAAGAAGTGCAGTGAAGTAGAAATGTACAAGTAGCAAAACAAGTCACAACAAATCCGTAGGATCAGTAACATATATCCCTGCATACACACTAAACAGCTGATGAACGCATTAAACACAGCTGTACATGCATCAAAGTTTTAGAAACAACTGTCTGCGACTCAAATCCACTCTTCTATATCACATGTTAAGCATGTGTATATCAATCAGCTATAACAGCGTTTATTGACAGTCATTAAAGGATGAATAAGGACTGGGTTATGACGCCTCTGGGAAAAATACTCATATCTACCATTCCTAAAAATTTTTTACAAATATCATATTCCTTGAAGGTGACTTCACCAAACCATGGTTATAAGCATAAATTTGTATGTAAAAATCAAAATGTAGAAGCGCTACATTTACCAAGGAGTAAAGTGGGATTGGTTGTTCCTCATCCACGAGTAAAGGGGATTAGTAGCTTGCTATCCTGGAGTAAATTAGGACTAGTAGCCTGCTACCCAGGAGTAAAGTAGGACTATAGTAGCCTGCTGCCCAGGGGTAAAGAGGGATAAGTAGCATGCTACCCAGGAGTAAAGTGGGATTAGTAGCCTGCAACCCAGGAGTAAAGTAGGACTAGCAACCTGCTACCCAGGAGTAAAGTAGAACTAGTAGCCTGCTACCCAGGAGTAAAGTAGGACTAGCAACCTGCTACCCAGGAGTAAAGTGTGATCTGTAGCCTGCTATCCAGGAGTAAAGTAGGACTTGTAGCCTGCTGCCCAGGAGTAAAGTGGGACTAGCAGCCTCCTACCCAGCAGTAAAGTGGGATTAGAGGCCTTCTACACAGGAGTAAAGTAGGACTAGTAGCCTGCTACCCAGGAGTAAAGTGGGATTAGTAGCCTGCTACCCAGGAGTAAAGTGGGATTAGTAGCCTGCTACCCAGGAGTAAAGCAAGATTAGTAGCCTGCTATCCAGGAGTAAAATGGGACTAGCAGCCTGCTATCCAGGAGTAAAGAGGGATTAGTGACCTGCTACACAGGAGTAAAGTGGGATTAGTAGCCTGCTACCCAGGAGTAAAGTGGGATTAGTAGCATGTTACCCAGGAGCAAAGCAAGATTAGTTGCCTGCTATCCAGGAGTAAAATGGGACTAGCAGCCTGCTATCGAGGAGTAAAGAGGGATTAGTGGCCTGCTACCCAGGAGTAAAGTGGGACTAGTATCCTGCAGGAGTAAAGTGGGACTAGTAGCCTCCTACCCAGGAGTACAGTATGACTAGTAGCCTGCTACCCAGGAGTAAAGTGGGATTAGTAGCCTGCTACCCAGGAGTAAAGCAAGATTAGTAGCCTGCTATCCAGGAGTAAAATGGGACTAGTAGCCTGCTATCCAGGAGTAAAGAGGGATTAGTGGCCTACTACACAGGAGTAAAGTGGGATTAGTAGCCTGCTACCCAGGAGTAAAGTGGGATTAGTAGCATGTTACCCAGGAGCAAAGCAAGATTAGTTGCCTGCTATCCAGGAGCAAAATGGGACTAGCAGCCTGCTATCCAAGAGTAAAGAGGGATTAGTGGCCTGCTACCCAGGAGTAAAGTGGGATTAGTAGCCTGCTACCAAGGAGTAAAGTAGGACTAGTAGCCTGCTATCCAGGAGTAAATTAGGGTCTGTTTGCTTTTACCTAGTAGTAAAGTGTGCTTAAAAAAGCTAAACTCACACAGAAAGGGCAACTGGCTCTGATTTGCCTCGAAGTTTGTGGTAATGGTAACTAATGCAAACTTATATCTAAAATAAAAAGTTCACCATCACAAGCCAGCAATTTTTTTTTTCTCCTTTTTGAATTCAAGCAATTTGTTCAGCTGAGGTTCAGCCAAACATTATGGCAAATGAACGAGAGAGAGAGAGAAAAAAAAAGAGAGAATACATTTCCCTGTTTCTGAATGTCAAATGCAACATTATTTGGCAGTCAAGAGCTATTCTTCTCACTCAAAGATTCATGGGTGAATTCCTGCTATCACATGGTCCTCTCTTCTCAGAAATGAACTCTTCAACATTTTCACATTGACAAAAAAATCTACAATTTTGAGAGAGAGAGAGAGATGGACAGCAAGGAGAAAAAAGATAGACAGATGGATGAGCATAAGGTCACCAGAGTGGAAAAAAGGTCTTATAGAAAAGGGATGGAAAGACGAGAGGGGAGAGAGAGGTTTGCAGAACTCTCTTATATGACTATTAGTTTATAAATGGTGACAAATTACACTCATTTCTTGTGTCTAGGGTTTGAGCTGGCTTAAAACATTTGCCAGTTTATCTACATGGGTAGACCAATGCATATTTGATAAAAATGAAGAGATTTTCTGACAAACAGAGGGAGCAGAAGATTTACAACCAATCATCCTGTCTCCTGATGCCTAATTGATTGATTTCTGGCCCATTGAGATCTCCTGCAATTTTTCAAAGGTCAGACCAGTCTTGTAAGACCTGAGAGCGGGAAGTAATTGAGAAAAACCCCCTGGGGATGCAAGACTACATGAGGTAACGAGATCGAAGCAAGATGCAGAGAATGACTCCCATGATGACACCGAGTCATTAGGAAAATTACAATGTAAATTGTGCTAATTAGAATTGCTCCAGGTTGGAAATCATGTAACTATTGACTAATTGGTCAGCATGGCAAGCTCAGTAGGATATAGTGTAACTCATACTTTGGTCACATGGTATATGTATATCAACTATATTACACCAGGAGAAACATGAACACTATATGCATAGATATACTATGCGCCATGATTTAACTTTCGCCATTACTGATGACTGCATAACCTGATTTTGATGTATAGACTGTGGTACCTACATCTTAAAATGCAAAAGCAGTCAATTACCTATTCATGTCTGACTTTTTCTTTTTTTAAGGGGCATCCCTTGATTAACACGTATTCACATGCAGAGACATCTCGGAACAGACCATGGAATGAGGATATCTCATATCCATGGAAGTATCAGAGGAAAAGGAGAAATACAAGCCCAGACTTGTGGGAGTGTAGAGGAAAGAGCCAAGGAGAGAGAGAATGGAGCAGAGAACATGTGTGTTTGTACAAGAGATGAATGAATGGATTTATCCATGAATAATGGAGTAACAGATGGTTAGAGGTGACTGGGGCTGGGACAAAGTGCTTGTCACAGGGAGAGAGAGGGAGCGGAATGGATGACTGGAGAAGGAGAGAAAACCCTCCCACAGAGTGCAACAGGATAAATAGAGACAGGGTAATGGATGGTCAGAAGTCAAATGCACCTGCAAATATCAGAACAGATGACCAGTGGATGAAGGAAATGTAGTATTCTGAATTGATGACTGTATGAATGAATTGGTGGTGGGATTACCAAATCAACTTCATCTGCTTATAAAGATTCTTCAGAGACAAAGGAACTCGGAACATAATTCATGTCATCTGACAAACTGACAATAACCCCTAAGGCAAAGTGATGATGGCAGACATGGGCAACACATCAAGATGTAAGAAATAAAACGACAAAATATGGCTGCTGGATGGATGCAGAAAACAAGTGAGATAGGAGAGAGTGGAGGTAGACAGGTATGGCTGTACCATGTGGAGAAATGGCTGCCATGGTAAACAAAGAAAGGGCAGATAAACATGTGAATCATCAGACAAAAATTTGATAGAGAATGCGTCACTCTACCAATCAGTTAGCTTGTCAAAACAATTAGTTCTGGGTCTAGAGACTGAGGCAAAAATGTGAGGGTAGGACTGGGGGCTACAGGAGAAACAGGCTACAGCACAATCAGATTGAAGAGAGACAGAGAAAAAAAGGAATGTTGGATAGGCCAAGAATGCATCAACAATACAAGAGCTGCAACTAGAGAAGATAGAGGAGTTTAAATGATGAGAAAATAAATTGTACAGAGGAATAAAGTAAATTCATACAGATTAATGAGATCAAACACAAAGAACCCCCTACTAAATGAAGAATATGTTTCAATGAAGATAAAAGGTAATTTTTATGTGCATCAAAAGAAGTGTGGCCTTTTGATAGTTTGTAGAAATTGATAAAAATAATATCAGCGAAGGATGTTGAGAAGAAATGAGGAATGTGATGGGAAGAGAGGGTTAATAGAACTGGAATGTATTCAGTGGGCAAGAGTTTCTCACTGACACAGAATCTTGACAAGAATGAGAATATCATGGAAACTCAACAAACTGAAAGAAGGAAGAATGAACAAAAAGAAAAAAAAATGGGCAAGTAAAGTGAACATTGCCATTGAGGGAAATTTTGCTTGGAAGGTAGAAGTTAGTCATGCGATAGAGAGACAAGTATACTGACAGAGATTGACAGAGTTTAGTGGGTTGGAATAATTGGTCTTGGATACTATGATGAAGGCTCACATCTAGGAGGAGGCTGTGCTGAGGTGTGGTGGAGAAAAGGAGGTTTGTCTTAGGAGGAGTGGAGAATGGCAGCTAGGAGCAAGGCTCAAGGGGAAACAACACAAAGGTTGAAGAACATCTACTCTGACTGATACAACTACCCAGAGGACATGAGGAAGCTGGCTGACAGAGGAGGAGGAGAGAGAGATGGGGGGGGGGGGGGGGGATGAAGGGGAAAGAGAGAAGAGGAGGGTGATGGATGGGGGTGGTAGTGAAAGTGAAACATGAATGGAACAGGGAACAGGGAGGAAGAGAGATGGAAGATATCGAGCAGTTCATAAAAATGAGAGTAAGATGTGCCTTGTAGGAGATAGATGTTTTCAACTCACACAATATTTTGATCCAGGTAAAAACAATAGAGAACTAAAACACTGGCTGGAAAATAGCTAAATGTGTGCGTGTGTGTGTGTGGGGGGGGGGGGGGAGGAACTATTGTTTAACCACATCTAATGAAATAGACAAGTACAATTAATGATGAGAACCACTTTAGTTGTGCACCTATCTTCAAATAATTGACAAGGAAAGCACTGTATACATCAATCATGAGAATGGAATAAAAGGTCAGAAGTCACAATGCTGCTGACTAGTCTTATTTCTCAGACCTACCTTTGACACTAGGCTGGCTCTGTAGGCTGCAAGTTTCTTCAGGTATTCCTTCTTGGCTGTCTCGGTCTTCTGTTTGTATGCCTGACAGAAGGACAAATTCAAAGAAAACATTCACTTCTGAGCTGCACTCAAAGTATGAGTAAATATTGAATGGAATTGAAGTGGTGTACCTGCACTCACACACAAATGGTGATCTGAACATGACATCAAATAGGTAAATGGGTAAAAAACACCCAAAGTCACATAAACTGAAATAAAGTTTCAAGAATCTAGGATATTTCACCCCCAAGACTAAAAACAGGATACAAAGATTATGTGATGTTTAGATTATATGCTTTATAGCTGTGTTGATGATCATGAAAAAAAATGCTTTTATAAATGGCGGGTGATCATAGAAATAATAAAAAGGATACAAAAAATTATGCCCAAGGCTGAAACAGTTTGAGGGTTGGCTAGGATAGTACAGATTACCACAAAATCCACAAAATAATTGGTAATAATAAATATTTTGAATAATACTTTCACCTGAAATTAATTGGCATGTTAAGAACATTTCAGCAAGAAATATTGGTAACATCACAAGATGATGATGGCAAAAATATTGTAATTGCTAGATAATGATTGGCAGGGCAAAAGGATAAAAAAGGAGAGAATCTTTGGAAGCAGACATCCTCAATTTGTGACCTACCCCCTTTTGTTCTGCATCAAGACTGTCCCACATGGATGCGACTATTTTGGAGACCTCACCAAAGCTGGCGTTAGGGTTCTGGCCCTTGATGGCTGCCTGAGTGTCTCGGAAGAAGAGGGCGTAAGCAGAAACCGGTTTCTGGGGTTCATTGGGGTCCTTCTTACGCTTCCTCTTGGGCGGCTTCTTTTTCGTCTCCTTGACAACCACCTCAGGTCGTTTTGCTTGTGCTGCAAACTGGTGTGTACAAATAAGCAGGTAGAAATTGATTGTACATGACATGTGTTTTACTATCAGGCCTTAAATGACCACATGTATCATCATTTCATAAACTGCAGTTGTTATAGGAAATACAAGAAGGGGGCAAAACTGGCATCGTTTTGAGAGAATAATACAAACATCAAGTGCAATAGAAATGTAGCAAGGAGGTGATGCAGGGGTCATTCTTTACAAAAAAAACAAACTGTTGAATCATTCATAGCTATGAACTAAATAAAATCTTAGTTCACAGGGTAATTAATTTATTCTTGTTATATTCCCCCCCCCCCCCCCCAGAGAAGTCAACAGTAATGGTAGAATTTCACCTGTCTATTACTTGTGCAAAACTTTTGGAAGATGATAAAATTGGAGATATCCTTCAGAAAAACTGCATTGCTATGTATTCAGACTGTGATAAGCTTTTGCTCTGGGTGTATGTTGCTTACTTGTGCCAAGGGTGTATTGTCATCACTGTCTTCACTGCTCTCTAGGTGACCAGGTCTCGTAGCCACCATGAGAGGAGGTGACCCAGACTGCCCTGCCATCAAAGATGCATGATGCTGCTGAGACATTGGAGGCAGACCTCCATGATGCATGCCCAGTCCTAGCTGTGAGTGGTTGATAGTAGACAGGTGTTGTGGACCAGGGGGTTGAGGTGGCCCCATTTCTGTGTGTGGATGGTGGTGGAAGAAGTTACTGTCCTGAGGGTGATGTGGTGGCTGCTGGGGGTGGTGATGGACTTGTTGTGGGTGGGGCTGGGGATGATGCTGGGGCTGGCTTTGTTGCTGTGACATGATGTAGGAGGGGTTCATGTGGGCCGAAGCCCCCGACATTGCACTCCCCAGCGCGGTGCCCATGGCAGTAGGGTCCATGTTGCCTGTGAAGTGTCCCATGCTTGTCTCAGTGATAGGTGGCACATCAAACATCTGTGGGGGGAACTGGGGGTTGACTGGGGCGTTGGCCGAGGTGGCAATGGGTAAACTTTCCGCCATATGTGAGAGGGGCTCGGTAAATGCTGGAGATGTTTGGCTGGAGTAGCTGGGAGTGACGTTGGAGAGGGATGTTGTGTAGGTGCCTGAAGGGCTCACTGTGTGGCTGAGAGATGGAGACTGAGCCTGAGACATGGTAGGAGAGTTGGTGGAGGTGCGAGGACTGGGTACTGTGGTCGCCTGCTGGGGGTTGAGGGGGGAGGTAAGAGATGACATCTGCTGTGGACTCCCGGCTGTATGGAATGTGGGCTCCCCACCACCCCCTCCACCTCCATGCTCTGGATACCCCACACCTGAGGCTGCATTCATTCCGGCTGTACCACCCTCACCAGGCATACGGGGTGGTGTGATAGGCAGGATCTCAAAGTCCTCACCAAAGCTGGGAGCGTGAAATGCCTGCAAAACCAAATTGAAAATACAAAAGCATATTTATCATGCACAATTACACACATAAAAAGGGGAAACTTACATAAAGTGATTCATCCCTTAACATGCAGTAACTATGAACCATTTTAAGCAATGAAATTTAAAAAAATATATTATAAAAAAGATATAGCGTAGCTCTTAAAAATGGCCATTGAGAACTTGATGACATATTACACACATTCATACAACATTTTCACTACTGAGAAGAAATGCTGATTGGGTGAGAAAGTGAATGTGGGGGGGGGGGGGAAGACATGACAGTGCTGTCTAAACCAACACACTTACAGATACAAGCATCAAAGCATTAGATTTTTGGCCTTAGAATGAGTAAAGTCAGAAAAGAAACAAAGTGTGAACCTGCACAACAAGACCCACAAAAATGTCAAAGTCCGATTTTCCTGTAAGTCTGTAATATGCATTTTTCGTAAATTTAGCTAATTTGTGAGTTTGAGTGTTTTCTGAGTGAATCTTACTGTAGCTAAATTGGACATTTGGAAGCAGACAGTTAAACATAATTATGTGGTGCTTTTGAAGTTTTTGTTGACCTAATTTAAAAAAAAAAATCTTAATTTGGTTTACTTTTATTTGATGAAAATCGGTTTTGTAATAGCTCAGACATCCAAAAACAAAGTAAAACAAAGTGATTGTAACAAAAAGTGTGGCCCACCCTTTATCACGACTGTTCTGTTTTGGTTATCTCAGCCATTTCAAAACCAATTTTCACCAAATAAACATTGAATTCCTCTTGGAATTAAAAGCTCTTTCATATTTCATAAGAACTTTTTCATTATCTCACCAAAAAACGTTAGTAAAGAGAAGTAAGGTCTCAACTAAAACTATAATTGATCCCTTAAAAAAAAAATGAAAACAAAGATTTGAAAGAAAAAAAAAAGAAAGAGAAAAGAAAGAAGTGGAGAGTGAGAGAAAGAAGGGGGGGGAAGCAGCGTCATAGAATTTTATAGCGTCACAAATAGGTTAAGTTTTACTTTGAAAAGGGCTTAAGAAGGCCTTCACTGCTAAGTTTGCATAGATACCATCAAAATGGTATGCAAAGCTTCTGATAGCATCATCCAGTTTGGCAGAATTTTCCACGAATTAACTCCTAAGATGATATTCTAAAGTGACGTCCAAACTAACCGATCCATCACTCCTAAATTTTATGTCCTCCTCTGGTCTTGCTTGCCTTGGCTTCTTCTATTCTAAAGTCAGAAAATAGCTCTTAAATTTTCTCACATCACGGTGACATAAAGCCCTAAACAGCAAAGCCTGGATAGAATTACCATTTGCATAGTGTATGTGTGTGTGTGTGTGTGTGTGTGTGTGGTGGGGGGATAGGAAGCCCAGTTTATGAATGGAGTATGATATATCCCCTGACATTGCCTAAGCCCTATGGCACTTAAATCTAAGTCCACTGCGATGACTGTATGAATTGTTAGCTGGGAAAGACAGAGTTGTTATCATAATGGTCGCCATTGCTAACAAAGGGAAAGGTCAGAAGCAGCAATAAGGCAGCGACGTGGGGATTAGTGAGGCTGAGAGATGGAACCAGTCTTGAATGGAGAGTAGCATCTATTGAGGAGGCATGCATGTCATACAGCACACATAATAAAAAGCGTGTTTTCTGGCAACACTTAAACAGGTCATGTTTGATATTCAGTGTAATCTGATATTTATTTCATGGCAGCACACACACAATTACGCTGAGTTACATTCAATCTTTCTGCATGAAAATGTAACATTCTATCAAAGAAAACAAAAAAAGGAGAAATATTTGACATTCTACATAGCAGAGTAATGTCTAAGCAGCTTACATTTCATTAATAACATGCACAGATAAAAAAAATAAGTAAAAACATGAAAAGAGAAATATTTCGTCAAGTCAAAGTGACAAAAAGCAATTATGGCATGCAAGGTGACCAGGTCATAAAAGACAAGAAATGATAAACTCCTATTTTCTATAACATCTGATGTACAAATCTAGCATGAAAATGATATTTCTTTTATACCAGATTTCAAAGAAATACTACTGAATAGTATCTCTGAAATGATAAATCCCTCTATTTTAATTCATTTGATTTTCATCCTATTTCTGCATTTTATAACATCCTACAAACTGGACAGGATTTGAGATATAATTTGAGATACAATTCTAAGAAAATTACAAAGTATCCTCCTCATTTATTGCATAGTAAAATTTTCCATAGACTGGAAAAGTACATGTATAAAAAGACATTTTGTAAAACATATATGATTTTGTTCTATTCTTAAATACAGAAAGTGAGAATTGCAAAAGGTCTTTCGAGGTAGATCAAACCTGAAGTTCAAATGAAGGTCACAATCATGACAAATACTGAACAAGTTTTTTTTTTCTCTCTTTTTATTTCTTAATTGAAAATCTTTGTTTCTCTTTTTTATTGAGCCTTAACATAAAATATGATTCACATCAATACAATTGCTTTCACAGAATACTTCCATGAAGTTGTCACTTGCGGTAGGATGTTGTTCAATTTTGAGGTGCACCTCAAGCACTGCCTTGTTTGAGCAAGGGAAGGTGAGAGACAAGATATTGTCCTTGGTGTTTCTTGCTAGCAGGGAGACCTGTGAGAGGAGATGAGTTCATTCTCACCGTTTTCTTGTCTGCCTCAAACCCTCTTGGATTTGACTGGGACAAAATTATTCTCGCTGCGCTATTTTTTCTTCCTTACATATAAAGCCAGAAGGCAGCGGTGTCCGTCAACCTTTTTCCATTGCTACTGCTATTGTGCCTCATTTCAAAACATCGCTGATGGACCTTACAACCTTCAAAAATTGCTGCAAACTGTATACAGCTCAAATGACACAAGAATTTAGATATAACTGGATTGAAAATATTTTCAAAGGTAAAAATTTCACAAACACTTGGGTATAATGTTGTCTCTAATAAGATTTAGTGATAAGTTTACCTCTGACATATTTCTGGAGTTGTAAGCTGGTCTCCCACTCCGCGTAATGTGCGTCACTTCTCGAGGGCTGCAATAATCGTAGCTGTTAGCAAAGCCAGATGTTATCTCGTGTGACTGCAGTTGAGAAGAACAAATAGAAGAAAACACAATCATAAATATCTGGCTAGTCTGTCATGCTTCAAAATTGTTACAGAAAGCATTTTTACAAAATATCAAAATAGCTCTCCAATATTGTCTTTCTGTATTTTTATGCTTTTCTAAACTGGTACTATTCCGGGGACCAATCAATGACTATGACCCTCATGGTTGTCATTGACTGGGACTAACACACAGAGTATTTCCTATTTTTCTTTGCACATATATCACATAGAAACACACACACACACACACAGTCCTGTACACACAGTACCACACACGATGGAGGGAAATGAATGTATTCCATATCAGCCGTCATTCACCTCCAACCCTTTCACCTGGGCTCTGCCAAAATAAACAGAAATCAATAAGAAGGGGGGCATCCTAACCCTACTACTGCCTTCCCAAATGCTACAAAAATACACATCAGGCATCAATCGATGCTCCCTGATACAGTTGAAAAAATAGCTCAGCCATATCTTGGCCAAGTTTCCCCTCCCTACTCCCTTTTCCTCTGTTCGTTTCTCCTCTGGTGGAAGGAATCTGTGCGCTGACCCTTGCAGGGGTTAATATAGGGAGACAAATGAAACCAGCTCACAGAGTGTACTGGGCTTGGCTGATGTCATTGCTCTAAGAGAGTGTACTCTCATATCTCAGGCTCATCAAACTTGTACTAAACATTTTTCCCCGTACCATTTTCTTCAAGCCAGGAATGTGCTGATGATCTGATAAATATACATTTTATTTAAATTGATTGTTTACATCAATGTGTAAAACTGCAACTATCTACACAGAGAAACCATTTACTTCCACAGCAATCTACAGAACCTGAAAGAAACTACGATATACTTTACAGCTTGGAAGACAATACTAATGTTTCATTTCTGCTATCTTTTGGACAGGATGCTGGTTCTGCCTTGGTCTGAATTACTAGTTGATAGCTTGAACTTGAATCTAGAGAGTAACTACACCAGTTTCATACAGACTTCTCCATTTCCCAAAGAGTAGTCTGTCTCACAGCTCCATCCAGTGACATACGATGTCCTCACATTACATGAGCCTATCTCCTGAAGATGTGAATGTACTCCACCATGAATACCTCCATCCAATCCTTAACCATCTGATGAAGTGAAACTTTGAAATGTTATTCTGTCTATATAGTACACCTCCATAAACTACAAGTCTACCTCATTTCCATCTATAAACATATCTTGATCAATGTCTTATTAGTCTGCACTACAGAAGTAAAAAATAAACCTCTACAGTATATCTAGCAATAATGCCTCCCTAGCATGTAATTTACCTCTTCTGTTTTCTGAAATCTAAAGGACAAGTTGATATGATATCCTCTCTTACAGTGCACCATTATTATAATCTGTCAATCTCTCTCTCTCTTTTATACTGCTTCATCTTTTTTTATATCTATTTTACCTCCATTACCTTCTTCCACCTATTCTTCCAATTCATTCTTTGAAAATAAAAAAGCTAGGACATTCCATGGAAATCTGCTTATCCTGCATACAAATACTGTGCCAAAGCTTGGAAACAGCAACAGCATGTGGCAACTATGCATGAGATGAATAAATCAAGGATTAAAAAGAAACAAAATGAACTGGCTGTGCTCTTGAGATTACCAACGTTTGCGCTCTCTCCTTCACTGAAAGTAGAAATTGCTGTAACGAGAGAAATGGAAGGTCTCTTCCTCCTCTGCTTCTTTTGAGTAAACAAAATTACGCTGGAAAAAAAAAATCAATCCTCACGTAATTGCTTTCTCAAGGTCAACCATGACAAGACTGAACATTGTTTTTTGGGTGTATTTAGCTGCATGTGGCTTGTTTGATTGACAACACAAAAAAGGTACAGAGTGGTTGTGAGTACAAGATAAAACTCATATTGGGAGAAAAAACAGAAGGAGAAGAAAATCCAGGAAATTCCCAAGGTCCTCATTTCTTTTTTTTTTTATCTTAGTCATGTTTATTCAACTGCTGCAAGAGGATGCAGGAAATATGAAGATCACGAAGAAGGACAAGTATCATATTTACATTTTGTAGTGGTTTGTGGACTGGATTATCTTCTGACTTTTAGTTTTTGCAGAATTTTGTAGCTGGGGTGAGGTGCATAAATGAGTTGAGATTCAGAAGATAAATGTTGTGATGATGGAAAAAGTCAGCTTATTAATGATGGAATATGAGCTTAATGTGAATGTGAATATGAATTGTTCTTGATTTTCCTTAAGAAATATATTAATTACATCTAATGAGACAACAGAACAACAGACAATATTATATCAAGACTGAAAAGCAAACAAACCATGGCATTACACGATGATCATACTCAAAATAATTACCAGTATAGCACCATAAGACATGATTTGTGCTTTTGGAGACAGTTGGTATTGAGGTGAAGATACCAATTGGATAGCCTGAGTACAGACATTAACATAAACATCATCAGTGACACCAGTGACTCATGCTCCACATCTCTATCATCCACCCCATTTATGGAGGAGAGAGAAAGCAGTGTGCCCCACCCCCACACCAGCACTCCATCATCTCTGTCAAATGAAAGCATTCACCTACATCTAACTCTCCTCTCCCAATCTACATCCTGACACACCCACCTTTCCCTGGCTGGATGTGACTACCAATCACCTTACCCATTGCTATGGCTTATTACTCCATCTTGACATACCCCCTGTGGTAGGAGGATCATCCACTTCAAAATCTTTCAAAATGTCCCTGTAGCTGGCCTAAGACCTACAACTATAACCCTTATCTAGTCCTACACTAAGATGCACCTTTATCAGGCCCTAATAACAGCTATGACTTGAGCCATTCATCTAGTCCTAAGACCTGTTACCCTGGTCCCAATTTCAGTCCATTCTACATGTCCACCCACTGCCTGACAGAGCAGCATCCATCATTACGCCTGTTGCTATGAACACACAAGCTCACAACTTTGGAGGTCACATCATTCAATCACTGGACCTTGTTAATATGGCCGTACAATCCCTCTTTGAGACCTATAGCTGTGGCCCTTTGCTCTATCCTTAGAATACCCTTTTCCCATTCTAGCAGGAGCATACTCTACCACCATACCTTACACACCCTTGTCACTTATCTTTCTTGGCAATATATCCCTAGCTATTTTTTCCTCATCTCCTATACTCATACTGCATCCCAGGTCTCACTTTAACTTCTCCTGGCAATTTGAGGACACACATGTCATACATTACAAATTTTCCTGTATGGCATTTAAAGGAAATGAAGAGCGAAGTCCAGAGCTACCCTTCAAAATTTGATTATCTCCTCATTTCCTATCCAATGAACTTCAAAGATGAAGACAGACACACAATGTTTTTGCTCATCTTTTGCATTTTTTCTGCATTGAGGCTGTTGCAAAAAAGAAAGAAAGAAAGAAATAACATTGATGCCAGTTCCATAAAAGCTCACATGGCTGTGTTGATACATAATTAATAATGTTAATAATACTAAGTTTCTACGTTTACTCCACTGTATAATGACAAGAATTATTTTCTTGTTACAAATGACAATGTCACTGTAATGATTTGCATGTATACTCTGTACATCCAGTATCTTTCTCTCTTCCATTTCTTCTACATTTTATGACTTTTCTATCTTTTTGATAAAATTCCACGCAAAACACCAATATGCTGTTGGTGTTGGTTGACTAACAAATAACATTATATGTAAATTCTAGCCTGAAATCAAGGAGTTAGCATGTAAACTTTTATGTTTCTAGTATATTTGAAATTCAACATATCACTTTTTAACTGGTATTATTTGTTGGCTTCACTTGCACAATTTTAGGCAAAAAATGTTGACATATTTTGTCAGAAACATGTATACAAGAAATATATGTGGGCTTTATATTGCATAAATCATCAAATGGAGACACATTAGGCAGGGATAAGGATGAGTTACGGCCATCAGTTTGGGGGAAATCCGTCAAATTTTGCAAACTGGATCATTCATCAGAGGTGTCTGAGTTATACGGGGAGGATGGCAGTGTTCAAAAGACAGTAACATGGTCTCAATGAATGTCTTTGGGAATAAACAGATTGGTAAATGAAGATTGATCTATGAATCTCAATGGAAACCCTCCTGACAGGGTACAAAAAAAAGGGAACAAGAAATATGAATGGCTTTTTATTACAAACATTTTTGTCCTAATATAACATAAGAATTTTCATTTAATCTATGGGGATGATAATCACCTTTTCATATTTCTGATAATTCTATGTAAATATCATAAAAAAGCCACAAATCTTGTAATACATTAAAAGGGACAACTTAATCACTTAGCATTGAGGACTATGTTGCCTTGGCATAATATTTTCTGTCTTTCTGGCATAAAAACCTCCTACAGAATCTTTGTTACCACTTTCAAAAAGAATAGGTTTTTAGGGCCTTACAGCTTGGAAATATATTCCAGGCAGCTGGCTTCATTGATTCATTATCAGTAGCATACATAGGCCCCTGAGAAATCAAATGATAGTCCATGGTTTCGATTCATGTGTTTAGCCCCTTGACATGAGACTCATGGTGTGAAACTTATGCTGAATTCATTCACTTATTTGGAATGTACGGTAGTAACAAATATATATTTGAGCAAGAGAGAAAGAGGATGCTCCAGGCTAAGGCTAGATTATATAAAACAGCTGTGAATATGAAACATCTGAACATATACTTGGATCTTAATAGATAAGCTGTCTGGACACACATGATATGACAATCTATCGGACATGGAGGCAATGTATAGTCCCTTGGTGGTTTCCTAAGGGTGCAACCTAACACCAGTACCAATTAATGGAAGCTAATCACTGTCTATTGTTCTGCCTCTCTAGCCTTGATAGCAAATAATTAGAGCAGGGAAAGAATTAGTCCATGTCATTCTGGTATAAAAGTATAAGGGATAAAAGAAAGGAGTGAGAGAGAGAGAGAGAGAGAGAGAGAAAGAGAGGCAGAGAGACAGAGACGGAGAGATTGGGATGACTGGAGGAAGGACAATAAGATGACCGGTCATTTGAATCTCGTTCTCGCTAGCGAGTAAAATGACCACAAGTCTCACGTCATGCTGGTAAATTGAATCGCATGATGCTTACGACCCATTACACATTCACCTACATCAGGCTAAACAAAGAAGTCTAAAAGTTAGACCATTATGTAGGTTTTTAAACGCCTATTAGTACACCCATCGGGTGGACATTTTATATCAAACTACTGACCAAATGCACTGGACTTTGTGTGTTACACCTTGGAACACCTTATGTGACCATAAATGCAGGCCAATGTACTTTATATGATCTGTAGTCTAGTGCATCTTAATAAAAATTGAGAAAGTCCAGGGAGTGATGGCACTAATGGTCATCTAGTGCAGTCAGCTGGTGTGGTCATCTAGCATGTGGTCAGCTGGTGTGACATATTCCTAGCATGGAACTCATTTGAAGGCATTTAACACTATATAAGAACACTACTACCTAGAATTAAGCAGTTCCCATACATACTCATACTTTACAGAGATTATACACAGCTAGAGTTGTCACAATGTCATAGTCAAGACATATGACAAAAGAAAAAGAAAAGAAGTTGAGTAAAAACATGTTTGCTATGATACAGGAATTTTTTTCAACTTTAAAAAAAAAAGTGACATATAGTCTGACACAACTGCAGCTGACTCAGCGAGGAGATGCTAAGCGCATTCACAAATAGTCTTATCTGTGGAGAACTTGGTTTGGCAAGCACACAAATAATAAAACTGCAATCGATAACCTAAACAGATTAGGACAGCTGTCATAACAGTTCTTAGTTCTTCATGGAAATTTTACCTCACTGAAGCAAAATATGGATTCAAGCTCTCTTGCTTGGCAAGAGATGGTGAGATGCAAAGATACAATATGACATCAGTCTTTTCACATTATGCAATTTATGAAAGAAAAAAAACAGAAAAGAATATGATCTTATTGTTTCACTTCAAAACAATACAGACCTTTATAGGTTGAGTATGCTCATAAAAATATTGAAATGTAAGAATAATGTTGGCAGTAGGTCAAAAAAAACCCCAGAATAAACAAACCAGGCAAATCATCTCTACATGCTGTGAGTATGCAGTAGAGATCTGAAATGTGTGTTTTGATGTGTACCTTACACAAGAGCTCTGTGTAATGATTACATCATAGATAGGGGCTACAGAAAGAATCAGAGAGAGACAGAAAGAAAGGACTGGTTTAATGCATATAATGGTTTTCCCTTATCAAGATAATAAATACACAAGGGATGGAGGATGAATGAGAGAGAGAGAAAGGAAGAAGGCAAAGAAAACCCCAGAGACAAGAAACACAAAGAAAATAATGGAAATTCATTCAGGGATTAATTATCCACCAAATGAAATGACTTTGAGTCTAATCATCCACACCAAACTCCCTCCAATGGTCCCCAGGGAAATGTGCCTCTAATTTACAGCTGTCACTTGGGATGAGATTGTGCAGGTCATTAAGGATCCCATCGCCATGGTAACCTTGCTAATTACTTACACCAGGCTGCCCTTCTTACAACCTGCTGAAGGGAAGCTTTCAACTCATGTGGTGTTAATAGCAGGGTTGTTTTAATTACTTGCAAAATTGTTTTTCACAGGACCCTCACAACTGAAAAGGAGACAGAAAGTTATCAGTATTTTACAAATATTTATTTTTCTTTTTTTTTGTGGGATCTCAATTTTCTATTTGAATTAAAACAAAGATTTGATGATAATGGTGCGGTATAATGATGCATGTTGTGACATAAATGCCCTTTTTCAGACTCAACTACGATATGATTGGGAAATGATATACAGATACATGTGCAAACATATTTTCTGTATGTATTTGTGTATGGGTGTGTGTTTGTTTGTGTGTGTGTGTGTGTTTGTTCATTTGAACACTGATCAACCACCTTAACAATTTAACTTTAGAAGAACTGAATAATTTGATAAAGGCCTGTGATCATAGTTCTGAATTACATTTATGTAGATCTAGGAGGCACTTCACAGGATAGTGACATAATCCAGAGTTTAATCAACACAAATTAATGTACATGAGTAGGGCTGTTACCCACCCCCCCCCCCCCACACACACATAAATGTACACACAGAAACACAAACACACAGACACACACACACACACACACACAAACTCGTTTGAACTTCTTCAAATAAATTTAATGTCGGCATTATAATGACTCAAAGATTGGACTAATGCAGCATGGTTTTGCAACCGAAATATATCAATCCTTTTAATCAAATTCATTCCCCTGCTATCGAAGCCAAAATCAGGTCATATTTGTATTTACTGATGTCAGAAATGAATGACACACACAGTCAGAAAAAAAAAAGATGTGTCTCTTAGAGATAAGGCGGTGATAACTAAGGAAAAATGGGAGGTGGAATAAGTAGAAATCTGTCTTAAAAAGTCCATCAATTAGGACTGATGCAGAAATCGGCATTAAGCTACAAAATGTATGCCTCGGGTTGTGAGCCACTTTCACCATGTAATTGGATTTTCAATTTTAATGGCGCATTTCACGCATGGACTCACATTGCATGCAGTTGGAGCAAAATGTAGTAATGAGTCAATGAATTGATTTTGTACAATTTCGGATTTATTATACATTAAATATGTGCGCTGAGCAAAAGCTAATTGCATTTCAGCAGCGTAATGGAGCGCGGGCTCGGTAACAAATCTCTTCAGGGCATGTGAGCCAAGCCGCTGTGAGTAGGGGTCGGGTGGCTGAGTAACAGCTCTAATTGGTGTACACTCTCTACAAGACAAGTAACACACAGATGTCATGATGGGCTCCAAAGGTACAGGGCTTGTCAGCAAAGGTGCAAAGACATGGTGATATATTAAGCAGGGTAGAGGAAAGTAAGCATGGTTTGATATAGATTGTACTGCTTTAATTTTTCTCTGTTATGGGAAAAATACACCACTATACTGTGCTCAACCACATTATAGACTGAGAACATTATATTGCAAAAAACACCACCAAATCACAGTTTATTTCATGGAGCACCTTGTATTTGCTGGCAAGGACAATAACATTAAATACTGGCATGGAAACACTCAAAGTGACGGTTAAAAGCACAGCCCTCTAGAATGTTGCCCCCAAAAAGTAACATAACACAACAAGCCAACCAAATTTACATCTTTCTCAGTTTTCCTGTATTTCACCTCAAGACCAAAACCTGTCTGTCAGCACGCTTTGAAAACTGCCTAGATATTCACATTAAATTGCTAGCAAATTTCATGAATATGTGTATTTGATTCTTGCATTCTGTTTTGCATACATATTTTGAATTCTGAAAGGTTGTTTCTTCAAAGATATCATGAAACATATGTGGCTGAATTCAATTAATGCTGATAATTCAATGAACTTGTCATTATGAACCAAATGTTGACAATGTTATATGGGGCTGATATGTACAGTAAATGACTTTTTGTTAGAAAACAGAGATTCCTCTTCTGTCCAGCTTCATCAAAAGGAGACCAAAGCATACGATACAATAAGCTTCAATGGACACCATGTGCATGGCTGACACAGGCTTGGAGTTTCGTCAAGGCCCACTGGAATACACCATCTGTGCACCCATGGGATTAACACAGTCTCTCTTTACCCCTCTGGTCTATACCACTCCCTCTCAATCACTCCTTAATACACCATAGAGGGAGTGTTACAAGAGAGAGTCAACATTTCAAAGCATTTAATCATAAGTGAGACTATTCTTTGATGGCTTGAATTTCATTCAAATCACTTCAAAAACATGTTCAAACAGGTTGACATCATGGACTTCGGTATACTTCAAATGCTAGGACAATATTGACCTAATGTACCAGACAAGCAATAAAGGGAATTGATGTCATATGTGACCTTATCATGTGGCTAAAATCCCTACACAAAAGGGGGAAATTGTATGCTGCCCTCATGTGTCACATTGGCTATTGCCATAATTCAACCAAATAAGACATAAAGACAGTGATTGATTTCTGTAGATAGGTCAAGAAGGGTTTGTCTGGGGTCTAATTCTCATTCACCTACAATAAACAAAATGCATTTACTTTAATCAGATAAGTAGAATGATTAACGGATCAAAGCTTTTACTAAATTGCTGCATCAATAGCAAATACATAATACATCTAACTAAAAAGAAAAAGACAAAGAAAAGCTAAGTAAATGAGTTTTATTAATACACAGGAATATCTTAAAGGGATCGTATAGTTTTGGTTGAGACTTAATTTCAGGCTTCTAACATTTTTTGGTGAAATAATGAGAAACCTCTTATGAAATGTGAAAGAGCATGTAATTCCATGAGGAATTCAACGTTTATTTGATGAAAATCGGTTTTGAAATGGCTGAGATATCCAAAAACAGAGCGATTCTAATAAGTGTGGGACCCACACTTTATTACGATCGCTTTGTTTTACTTTGTTTTTGGATGTTTCAGTAATTCCAAACCCGATTTTCATCAAATAAACTTTAGCTCTGTACTATTTCATAAGTGTTTTCTTGGTATCTCGCAAAAAGTTAAAAGCCCAATTCTCATCTCCACCAATACTGTACTATCCCTTTAAGACTGGATCCCTGTACTATTAGTTTATTCTTTCTATAATATCAACAAATGTATACAAACTAAAATACCTTACAACAAGCTTCGTCCAAAGAAGAAAAACACTTGAAAAAGTATGCAGGGTTGAGATATCATGCTGCATAAATTATCAAGTATTATATTTCAGATAAAAGCAACAAACATACACAAACACTAGTACTTCAGATCACTCATGTTTGCATACATACATTCACTTGCAAAGGATATTGTCCCTTGTTATTGCTACAACACACATGGACGGAGAAGGGACAATTAAACATCCAAGCAGCCGGTATCAGATTCTCTTCCAAAATGAGAGCTTTGTATGGCATGTGGTTGAGAGTATGTTGATTGACAGCTGTAAGAGTAGGAAAATATAGACATAGAATCATTATCGCTTTTTCTCCATTTCTCAAATTGTGCCCTTTTGTCAGTAAAGTGTCAGTCATTGATGAAATCTGCTGGCAGACCCATAGTGAGGGAAGTGACTCAATCCAAAGATAAACAGACATTAATTTCCCATGATCCTTCAGAAATCTTACCACCGACACTCCATGGAGAAGGGGCAATGACAGGCTGTTGTGAGGGGGGGGGGGTGGGGGATGGGTTGGCTGGGCCAAATCAACTGAGCTGGAAAATTGGCCATACTATATTTTTCAGGCAAAGCAAACAGATCATCTTTTTTTTTTTTTTATTAACTTGCTGTAGTATTGTGGGTAGCTACATTTGGGTAGTGCTATGTTTAAGTATAAGTTTTAAGACGCTGGCTAGACACAATACATTTTCTACCTGCTACAGACTGGCCCTGGGCTTCTATCTGAAACCAATAATCTTTATCATTAAGATAATTTAGCAAAATAAAAGGATCTAGAATGCACAAAATATATGTGGATGTGTCTGACTAACTGGATGTGCACGACCAACCTGTATTTGTGTATTACTAAAGCATACAGATCTGCAAAAGTTAAAACTAGAACCAAAATATGGCACAGAGAATGGATCATCTTTTTTTTTTTTTGACAACTATGCACTCATGAGAAAACACAAAGAAATATTCAAGTTGAAACAAAGACCTGTTCAGTTTTTACAAGGCTTGTTTTGATGGTTTAGATGGTATGTATTCACTCAGAAAATTTATTCCACTTTTATGTAATGCAGAAATCATTTGCCAGCTCTCATAACTGACCCATGGAAACATTGCATAAACAAGCCTTGAAATTATGATTAATACCACCAAATGAGTTTTGTACAGATGGCTACATAAACAAGTAAGTTTATCTTGCCATCATACACAAACACAAAATTGCTCAACGGGATTTGTGTAATCATTTGACTGATACTGATTAACAGCTCATGACAGCAACATAGATTGTTCCATGAAAGCCGGTTTCTCCCGGAAAGCAGTTAGGTCTATTTGATCAGAAATACTACATTAAAAATTCAGGAATGATGAGGCTAATGAGAGATCAGAAAGCCAGAGTATTAGTAAGGGGTGGGGAGAGGGGGGCTACAAAGCACTCTCTATAAGTGGCAAGAGGCTAAGGAAAGGAAAGCAATATATCGATGTTTAATTAGCTGTTGAGATCTGTCTAGTGTCCCTAGAGGGTTGGGTGATGCAGTCCACCAATCAGCCATGATAAACAGCTCTCTCCATTATCGCTGCTCCACTCTAGAGAAAGCCCTTGTGTATTCAAAACTTGGCTTGTCAGAGGAGATGAGGAGGAGGGGAGGAGGTGAAAGGGGGAGGGGGATGGATGAAGGATGGAGGAAAGGAGAATAGTTTGAAGGAGGAGGAAGAGGAGACAAAAAGGGGGAAGAAGCGGAGATGGGTTGGTTGTGGTATGGAATGGAACGTAAAGACTTACAGTAAAAAGGAAAGATGTAAAAAGTAAGCTATAAATGGTAACATCACCAACTGATCCACTGAATCACCCTTGTAATGAACTCTCCATTTCAATGGACAAGTGAAGAGCTGATTTGACCAAATAATTAACAACCATGAAGAAAGACTGGAGTATATCACACACAAATCTAGGGTTAAGTCCAAACTCTGTGTGCACAGCAGGAAAAGCAAAATGCGACGAAAGACAAAGCATACCAAAAACGGCGAGAGATGAACAGAAAACAAATGAAAAGAAAAGATTCCATCATGTCCTTTGTACATAAGTAAAGCAAGAAATATTTGTCATAACCATCTCAATATCCTGTGGGGGTGGTGAAGAATCATCACACAATAAATTACACTTCAAAGAACAATTAAGAGAAGAAAAGAATCATTTCATTCTGGATATTAAAAGATGAGTTTTCAGATTTCCCATGCACTGCCGGAATATCATTACAAATGTCATCGCAGAAATAATTGCAGACACATATCTGATTTACACCTCTCCCCTAAAAACACTGGCTCTCTCATGTTTACACAGCTTCCTATCAACAAACACCAACGGGCAATCCTGGACAAACACATAGAGGTATCAAATATGTCACTTTATCAAATTGCATGTTTCCAGCTCACAATGATGCTACTTCCTGCCACTGGGGTTGATGTCGTGATGAAGTCCATTTTGTATGTAAATGAAACAACAATGTTAACACAGTGCAGTGTTGCTTTCTTTCCCCCATGGACACTACCGTGGCATGGGAGATGAAGCATGGGAAGCCAACAGAAGTCAAATTCAGAATGCATAAATCTCTCATTTACATTCGCCATGAAGCAAACCTTTACATACATCAAATAAATACTCTTCTATTTACATAATTTTGACACTTTGACACCTCTAGATCCACTGGTATTTGCTTTCTTTTATGATGACAAAACAAAAATGAAGGAGAGAAAATGGGGGGGGGGGGGAAAGAAAGGCAAGAGGCTGAAAGAAGGGGACAAAGTTATTTGTTATAAAGTATGGCATAAATTTGGGTGGAGTGTTTGCGCACAATCACAACCCCGTAATGGCTCATGTAAAGAGTGAATAATTCATGGGGCAAACAGCCGAGTTTAAGAGTAATTGAATCCCGCTGAGGCCTTCATCCATAAGCAATTAGCTGGCGTTAAGCACCCTTGTTTCTTCATTCCAAAGCAGGGTTTTTTCCTACCTTTTTTTTTTGGGGGGGGGGGGGGTTACATAGACTGAGGACTAAAATACCCAAGTAAAGGCTGTTATAAAGGAAGGTGATAGAGGCAAAAAGAATGAACAAGACACCTTTCTAGGGTTAATATACTACATCACACTGCTTAAAAAGAGATGGGTATATATCTCCCTTCCACGGTGGTTATAGACTCACAAATCATGTTGACTGCTGAGTTCTGATGAGAAGGGAAGAAAAAACCTCATAGCATTGTACACACTGCCCAAAGTCCCTGGCACACACACAAAAAAAGTTTTAACAGACCAAAACATAGCTGAGAGCTCTACGAGACATAAGAGCAACACCCTGAGCCCCAGAGCTAATAAAATACTTAAACCAAAATTAACTATCAGCTTTCTATCTCAGTAAGTCACACCTGTATTATTTCAATCTTTACCATTCTACAAGTTTTGCTAAACATAAGAAATTCCTTCTGGAGTAGTTTTCATATTTTCCACATATGATTATGACCATTAGGAAATATGTAATGAAGTGACTGGAACAATTAAACCCTAAAGACATTGTGAGACTTTCACAACCTTATCTGATCATACATGCTTTCACTGATCTGATGTGGTAAAAATGACAGCCAGCTAAATCAGATCTTTAATTGATTCCTGTTTTCTCAGGGAATTGGTTAGAGTCTAAACACAGACAAGCAAGTGGAGTAATGAATCAAGGCGGCCGGCCCTGGCTAACGGTAGCCCCAAGTCCTCTCCTGACACGCCTGGGCAAGAGGCAGATGTGAAGATTAGCTGCACGCTATGGCACCCTAATCAAATGGAAATTTGGGCCCACGGCAGTGAAATCCGATACTACAGACCGACACCTGTTTGACAGCTTATGAATTCACTCATATTCACTACACCCAGCTCCCAAGGAGAGGAGCAGAAGAAAAAAAAAAATTGAATGGGATTATCACGTCAGCGATTGAGTGCCAAAATATCTCTCCTACACAATAAGCCAGCTCTCCCAAGGCAGTCAAACATCCATTTCATCACCCAATTTCTTTCTCCCCTCTAGCGCATAAAGATGCCACAGTAATTTCTGCTAAAAGTTCATCCCAAATTACACCTGATTTATTCCCCGATGACGACCTTTTTTAAACAAATATGCTAAATAGTCTCCTCATACCATACTCTTCCACAACACTTCTTGTGTTTATTTATATCCTGCTCACCCTTCAAAAATCCTTCTTTCTTTCTCTCTTCTCTCAGCCTCATTCCACTTTCCCCTCCATTGCCTGCCCATCTAGAGAAAAATTTGTCCAGTTAAAGGCTTGCAGAATGGCCTCTGGCTATTACTGCTTAGTATCTGTAAGAGTGGCTATACATCACTTATACATTATAACCACAGGCACGATACTTCAAGGCGTCTAGGATAAAAAAGAAATCTTTGTTTATCACCGCCTTACGATTTTCTCACCTAACTGTTCCCTTCATCTCTCTCTTTCTCTCTCTCTCTCCCATGGCAGTTCCTCTCTATTTGCATCAAAGTGTTTATGTTTGTGTGTGTGTGTGTGTGTCTGTCTGTCTGTATCTGTGTCTTTGTGTGAGCACTAATGTGTGTAAGTGTGTGTATGTGTATATGATACAATACATATGACAATCAGTCGTTGTACAATGTAACAGGCATGCACCTGTAATGTGAGGAGGAGTAGAGAAGTGAAATCAATGGAGTCTGTTCTGTTGACATGCTACTGCCAGATGTTTTTCCTCATTTATTGAAAAGTTGAAGTCTGAATCTCATCATAAATTGATATTGACCATTGTATGGATGGATAAATCAATATGGATGGATAATTAATAACCCTGGATACAGCTATCAGTTGGCCCCAGTTTCATACACACACACACACACACACACACACACACACACACACACACACACACACACACACACATGTGTGCACATTGATGGAAAGAGAAAGAGATAAACAGAAAGGTAAGTACAACTACCTATCTTACTCATGTTTAGGGCTTGAACAACTGCTTTCAATTTTCAGTTAAATGGTCAGTGTGGTTGATAGTAATGTAACAAAACTTGTCAAATATTATGCACATTCAATATGAATGCAGGAAATAGAGTCGTCTTTACAGTATATGAATACATGACCATGTCACAACAAGGCCTTTAGCAAGAACAGTCAAACCTGCCTTTGTGGTCACTTGTCTTTAATGGCCACTTTTTTCATCTCCTTTGGGAGGCAGCTATAGACAGGTTTGATTATACTCCAGGTTCATATCTACTGAAGATTTGTGGTAGATAGGTTCATAGCTGTAGGTTTGTCCACCTAAGGTTAAAGCCTACCAATAACAAGACACCTTGTGATAACCTGCACTTCCTCACATTGATAAAAAACAAAAACAATACAACAAGTCCTTTGTGCTGTGTGTTTTACTAATATCACTTTCATTCAATGTCAGTAAATAATCTACTCATGCACGAGCTGTAGTTCCACACTGACACCTAACAAATAGCCGAGGTCACTGCATGGCAGTATAATGTACACTGGTTCTTGTTTTACTTCTTTTTTTTTTTTATTCAATTGCATCTGACTGTCATCAAACAGTGGACAATGACTTGTTTCATTGTGAGAAAACTTTAACAATCAAGTACAATTCTATGTGCTTTGGGGCCCTGTCTAATTAAGTACTGTGAGTAGGATGAGAAAGACTGATCTGCTTCACCTGTGGCTAGTGAAGTCCAGTATGGCCAGTGATTCACACCAACTCTCCACTCATCACTTTGTTCCCTGCCCATGGGGAGAAAACTTGAAGCAAAACGATGCTGGAAAAGGGAAGACACGATGATCATACATCTGAGTGAAAGCTGATGAGGGCAAAATCTTCTCCTCTGAAATTAAACTCTAGCGTAAGCCTGAAGCTTTCCATTAGCTTGTATTGAGGTCATGGCATCGCCGGACAATACACTGGCTGGTCAACAAGGGAAAGTCAATTACAATTTGACCCCATTATGCCAAACAGAGATGAGCTACGTTCAATCAATAAATTTGTGACCAATTACCCTCCACCCAATGTTAAAAAGCAACGAGTGCCATCTCTATATTTTTCCTGCCTACAACCTTACACCAACAAATCCTCACACTAAGATAGTGTGATATGAACCTGTCACTGTATACAGGAATATCAGATGCCATAGGTATCAATATAGGTCCTCTGTTTGTGTGTCCGCAATATCACAAAACGTCAACCTGCATAATGTATGAATTGTATGTTATGATGATACCCGGTATCTACTTGTATATGAATGCTATGATATATTTATATGAATACTATGATATATCTACATTTGAAAGAGTGTGAATTATCTTTATATGATATTTCAACTTTTGACCACACTACACTTCTGCAATGCATCACCAATTCATTCTGTCACAGTAGGGTTGTCAGTAAAACACATGTACATAGGTTTGCATGACCCACTATGAACAGAGGACACAGTGTAGCTAGATGTGTGTGTTTGTCGTACATTATAAGTAGAAGCCCAGTGATGGCGTTATGAAATCATTTCACTGTCAATGCATTGCTCTATTTTATGGCATTATAATACAGCAGTGTACTTCATACATAGCATTCCTGCGGCTTTTCACACGAAGGAAACTAATGCACACAAAATTATCATAAAAGGATTATTTTATGTCGAATTGTTTTAGAGAATGGCCTACACTCAATAATCATGAAGCATGTTTGAGTATTTCTGTATTTCATGATAAATGCAATATTATTCAAAACAGAGAATTATCAGCCTCAACAATGGTTATCTCAATAGTTTCCATACAATCCTTTTGTCATGAAGTGGCACTTCCTTTTTCTGCAGCGGATAATTAAAGCAAACTTCTTTGCTCTTTAATTTCTTTCTTTACAGATGTGTGGAGATTAACAGTCTTCAAGCACATACATGCCTTTTATACTTGAGTTTCCTTCAAGAAATCTGATATTTCATTGTGAATGAGTAGTACCTATAAATTTCCAATTTGTAAATTGCTAATATTGTTAGGTTGTTTGTGTTTTTTTTTTTTATAATCATCAAATTGACTATTGGTGTGTTTAAATTACATAACACTGACTTCTTCAAATACAACTATTAGAAAAAAAAAATAATCTCATGAAATGAACATGAAAAAAAAATAACAGTATTTTTGAAAGCAGAAACACAATTTGTATTCATGAATACTGAAATGAAAAATAAAACTTTATTGAAAGGGAGAAAAGAGAGAAAAAAAAAAATCAATCTACCAAGCTCACTGAGTCTTCATTCATTGGTTTATAAATTTGAGGATCATGTCATTAGGCTGAGACCAAGACTCATAGTGCATATAAATAAATATGTATTTATTTCAGGACATTGCAAATGAAATTGATGATATTAAGCAGGAAGAGAAGAGAGAGGCGGTAAAGTGAAACCAGACTGTAGGGCTTCCTTTCTTCCGGTATCAGCCAAGTGAATGGGATGAGTCACACCACGCAAAGCTTGTCTCTTTTGTTCCAAGAAATTGGTCAGGATTCTCTAAAACAAATTACTGATTGTGCCTCCCTGTCTAAACAGAGAAGAGCAGTGGGCTGCAAACACAAAGTGCCATACATCACCTCAGCAGCCTGTGAGTGAGGAAATATAAGAGCTTTCTTATACTTTGACCTTTTTCATACAAAGTTCTTCACCTCATAAAACACAACCTAAGTGCATTCATTCACAGGATTTTATACACCACTTGTCTTTTCAGTAATGGTGAGGATAGATTACAAAAACAGCAGATGAAAAGATATTGCAATTATCAAATATTATGAACAAAAATATCCTTTTACATATCATATATAGTTATATAAAAATATATATTGTCTACCTTTATACTATTATATTAAAAAAAAGATGTTTGTTTATGATGGATTTCACAGCTACATGGCAAAACAAAGAATTTTGAGATATACTCAGGCTTCTATAGATCATACCACCATTATCTATCCAGTTTGAGTCAGTTTTGAATTAACTGTCTCTCGGAATCAATTTTTTGGGGGTGGGGGGGGGAAGAGGATGTGACTAAGAACATCATTGGAGAGAAGACAGGGAGGGGTGGGGAGAATGAATGGAAACTTTGGAGACACACATGTCTATAAAGTATGTTCATACATGTCTATTTCTATTTCATCTTCTTCTTTTAAATCAAATGACAAAATTTACAACTGTTATCTGATAAGTCAGATCAGATTTCTCTGGCAGTCATTAATCAGCATGTAGAAAGTGTTTACATCCATGTCAAGTGTGCAGTACAAGGCAAGACCTACGAGACTGTTTAGCTTCAAAAACTGTGATATACTTACTGAAATCCAATGTTTGCAAAGTCCGTAAACAAAGCCCTGCATGGTAAGCATGCTGCGTACTACGCTGGCAAGATAAACCACTTTGGAAGAGAGTAGATTGCTCTCAGCTAATACTAATGACCAGTTTATCAGATTTTGGCTGTCTTTAACCCTAGTACTGCCAATGAACCATTGCAACATCCTGAAAATCCATCAGTCTCATACCTGACAAGGAAATTTTTTACCAATTCCTAATTCTTCTGATATACTTTAAAACAAAGAATATTTGCGTACATTTTGATTTCCCGAATTTTGCGAGAGCCAAGATGCACAAAATTAATATGCCCGTGAAAGTTCTTATCTACACTATATGCATTGAATGTTAGAGGCAACTCATGAAAATTTCATGAAAAAGGCCATCAGCTCCAATTCACAAAAATTTCATTCGGCGAAAATATCGTGTTTTACAGTATACAACATTGTCTGACTTCAAGTCAGTTTTGTTATGATGACAAATCTTATGTAGGTCCACCATAGTCTTTTACAGAGGCCAACAAAGGGTCAAATGAATCTAATAAGTTATTCACACGTCTGAATGCAGGGAAACTTGCAAGTACTGTGTTCTATAACATTTTGGTACTTTCTTTGGCATAATATTGAATTCTGTAGACTCCACACTATGAATCTATACCACATGAAGAGATGGATGATAAAAACACATCTTACCCTTTAAAGGGGAATGACCAGTAAGATAAATGAACAGTGCCTGAAAAAAATGTAACCTCACTTGGTCACTGAGATACAAAGATATAATTTTACTCTCACACTTAAATAGAATCATATATTCATCCTCATTGCAGCAGGCTGTGCTTTGCAGGACTTGAAACCTTGCTTTACGGTTATCATTTCATATCATTATCACTTCCAGCAACAATTACAAACAATCTGAATTTACTCTTTACCAATCTCATCAAAACACACTCTGTAAGTCTTCTCATGCAAGTATGGCACATTACAGTTATTCAAAAACATGACCATTGCAACGGCATGACAATTCACTCACCGACATCAGTAAAGTTCGCATCTCAACTGCCCCCTGAACTGAACAAAAAATCTGGCTCTACGACGGCTTGACTGTGGGTATTATTCCCCTTGCGTCGCTGGCTCAGTGACACAATGCGTGGCCGGACAAAACGGGGGAAAGAGAGCGAGGAATAAGAAATGACGGCAAGACAGGGGAGCAAGATTGTCAGAATCCCAGAGCGTTGTAAGCGTGATTACCAAAGCTGTGAACAGACCGCAGGCTGTGAGCAAACTGATGATGATAGAATTGGGAGTAAGTCATCACTAGGTGGCTGCAAGTAAGGTATCTCATGAATCACACGGTGACTAATTGAGGGATGGGGTGGAGGACGATAAACTGGGTCTTCTTTGTTTACAACCCTGTTTGTTTGTTTGTTTGTGGGGGAGTGGTGTGGGCAGAAAATCTAAACAAGACTCTCCAGTGCTTTGTCTGTACATACATTTCAATATTTAGTTTTACCATGAATTCTTGACTTTATCATACCTCTTCATGGTGTGTCTATCCCTAATTCTTGACATCAATGCTTCTCTGAAAACAGTTTTTTTTTGTGCATTTTCATTGCAGGTTTTTGAGACATCATGCAATGAAAATGACAATTAACAAATCCAAACTATGCCTTGTTTTAAATGGATGGTCTAGTTCCGGTTGAGATGGGGCTTTAAGTTTCCAACTTTTTTGTGAGATGAGAAACCTCTTATGAAATATAACAGAGTACACACTTCTACAAGGAATTCGAAGTTTATTTGATGAAAATTGGTTTTCAAAATCAATGGCTAAGATATCAAAAAACAAAGAGGTCCTAATAAAAGGTGGGACCCACCTTCACTGTATGTTCTTTCACATTTCATAAGTGGTTTCTAATCATCTTGCACAAAGTTAAAATCTGAAGCCCCCTCTTAACCAAATCTATACCATCCCATTAAGCAATTACATTTTTTTTTTAATACACACGCATCTGTGAGAATGGTCCACAGCAAGCAATTCAAGCTCAGAGAAATATTCTCTCAAAACATTCTACATTACTGACTGAGATGTGAAGTGAATTGTTTTGGCATAATCAGACTTCAAACCTACATTGTATGAATTTTGCCAATGTACAGTCATGCCAAGACTTCCCAGTCATAGTTGTTCAAAGACAACAGCCTTGTGGTTGAAGATTTATGTACATTTTCAGAGGGGTAAAACTTGTCGCAATTGATAAGAAATGTGCACAGCTGTTCTATTCTTTAAGGTAAATAGCACATATAGTGAGTCATATTTCGGCTTTTCCAAGTATTGAATGCACGGTGACTGTAAGCATAAGATGATTCACAGAGGCAGCTCACTCAGTGACTGATATTTTATGCAGGGGCATTGACACTATAAATTTAGTAAATATGCAGGTATTGCACATTTCTACCTACAGCAATGTACGTCTAGACCTTTGATTTAGTTTTCTATGTTTCTACCTAGGTCAATTAGATTTTGAAATATGTCTAGCAGTAACTACCACTTTTGGCAAATTGAAAAGCTGTTCTTTTTTCATGCTGTCGCGTGCATCAGCTGTTCTGCTGATGTGGACTTTACCAGAAAATAAGAGAAAAAAGAGAGGTTCTTTGAACTGCACAATGGAATTAGGCAAAGAATCCAAACAATGATAAAAGCAGGAAATGTTCTATGTTGCTAAACTTTTCATTTAAACAATACATACCTCTCTCACGTCAATGCAGATAAGTGACTGAGGAAACTACTGCCAAATTAAGTGTGCAGTAGGTATTCTAACTTGCTCTAAGCATTGCAACTATAATTTGCACAAAAATCACCTTAATCATCTTAGTATTATGTGACTAAAACAGTTACACATACACTTCTAAAAAAAAGACTAACAACCTATGTTTGATTTAAGAAATATTTCCCACTAAAAATGTATAAAATATAAGAGTAGCATGTTTTCAGGTATATTTTCAGAGAGTAGAGTGATCAAGACAAGTGATGGCTAGATATGACGTACTGTATAAGTGGTTATTTTCGCGAGGGTTTAATTTTTGCGAATTTCGCGAATCACAGTTAGATTGCGAATTTAACAACACGCGAAAGTGTCGCCATACACTAGAGTAACAAAGCATGCAAGATAGCATTGGTGTCAATTCGCGAAAACAACATCTTGCGAAAATGTCTGTGACCTTCTAATCCGCGAAAATATCTGTACGCGAAAATAACAGCTTATACAGTAACTGAGATCTGACAGTAATTTAATTGATTAGCAATGTGACAAGAAAAACAAAACAAAACAAATCCAAAGCAAATCAAGCAAAGAACCAGCATTCATCTATACTGTTGCAGAATCGTTGTTTAGAAGAAATCAACAAACAATAAGCATTCTCTGAGCAAACTACCCTAGTGCATGGAAAATCATTGTTTCTAGTTGCATATATACTGAATTAAAGAAAGGAAAAACTTAAATAATACATCTACTAGATTTCTAGGCAATTATGGCTTTTGTGATTACAGCAATGACATAAGATTATCAATCTTCTAAAGTAGAAAAACCCTGCAATACTGAATAGTTTATAATTTTTATGTTACTAATGATCCTTCTATTTTTTTTTTTGGGGGGGGGGAGGGGCAGGGGTGCAGGGCAGGCAAAATCAAAATGAATCATGTTATGAAAAGCACATTTCACAAAAACACCATAAAAATCATGTGTGTTGTTTATTGCCAGGTCAAAGTATTATCTGGTTCTGAAAGAATATGTAAAGTTAAGATTTACACTGTTATGATTTTGTGAATACAAAAAATATAAATGACTGAAAGAATGGAGTAAATATCATTCATGGTAAGTATACACAAGGTGTGTAGGTCTAGCTGAGTTACACAAGCTGAAGTATTCTCTTTGAAAGGATGATTTATCTTTTAATATCTGAGAATATTGACGTTCTAGAAGAAAAAAAATGTTTTATTCATCTCTCCCAACAATGAAGAGCAATTCAATTGAACTGGGTCAAAAACCTGATTATACAAAATCCATTAAAGGCTATTCTCTAGAGAGTGCTAATTCATTTTCCTTACACAGTTCCCTTTTCTTCTCTTTCCGTCTCTCTCTCTCTCTGTCAGATATGGGATGGGTTAATAATTTACCAGAAAGGGGTTGGAATATATAATGATTATACCCTCAAGTGCGTATCAGTTGTACTGCTACATGTACACATGTCAATACACGCTGATCACGCGTGTGCGCCCGCACAAATGAACACACACAAATACACACACAAAGCTCCGGGAAAGCTTGTGATAATACAGCCAAATGCCTCTGTGCTCTTAGCAATGACGTATTGTACCCTGACTCTCATTCTCAATCAAATTCCTTTTTACCTCACAGAATAGAAAGGAGAACATATTATCATCATACAGTGCTAAGAAAGCATGACACAAACAATCACTAGCAAACTTACTGCAGAGTCAGTTATGATATGAAAGAGAAATATTAGTTTCGATCGATGCAATTTCATTTCTGATGCCTAGATTTACATAAATAATTATAATCATATATCACACATACCCACTCTGCAATTGCATCAGTTATATCACCTACAGTAACCATAACAACACTCAAAATGCTAACATCTGATTGGATATTGTCATAGGGGCTGTCATAACTTGAAGTTGCCATGATAACCGAGCCTTCATAAAACAGACCACAGAAACATTAAGCTGCATTCAATATTAAAAATGGATACAAAGTGACCAAAGACAGAACTGGTCAGTTTACAAACATACATCCATTAGAGCAGATAATCTAGCAGTGCTTCAGCCAAAGTAATACTGTCAAGCTCTTCTCAAGATAAGCTGTGCATCTTTCTGTCCATAAATTTAGTTGAATAGCTTGCTGTGAACCATTCACACAGATGTATGTTCAAATGTCCCTTTCAAATCCGCCTCAATCCAAACTTTTGGCGGCAGTTATATATATTATTTCTCAACATGACTTTTACAATGAGAAAAAAAAAATGCAATCATGAGATAAAGAAAAAAGTGTGTGTGTGTGTGTGTGTGTGTGTGTGTGTGTGTGGGAGGGGGGGGGGGGGCAAAGTTTTATTTATTTTCCAATTCTTTTCATCAACCTAATCCATGCGATGTAAATAGTAAGATGATAGCCTGAGAAAGAAAAAGACCAGATTGATCTTAATTAGTGAAAAAGCTAGTTTGCCATGGAGAGCTCTTAGTCTGATTGTCCTAGGCAGGTTGGCTGACAATAATCATTTGGATAACCACTGACGCAGAGCACAAAGATGAGTGTCTGTCCAGTGCCCCGAATGATGCAATCTAGATTAATTATTATCAACTCAATTGTCCATCTCCTAGCAACCCTGACCATCCTTTGCCTTTTACCGGCCTGGGTCACACACACCTTGTGACGTGAGCTAAGGCATCAATTCAATTGGGATGCCCAACAATCTGTATTTTCTCTCCAACAAAGGCATGTCCAATTGCATATTACCAAGATAAAAACTTGTTCCCCCAGGCAAATTTTCATATGGCGCCCTCATGGTTAGAGCAAAGAAAATGTCAATGTGAGCCGAATGTTGATGACTATAAACCAGTCTCTACCTATGGAAGAGCTAAGCAAAAGTGAGTTTTCTCTAAAAACAGCAGCTACATCAGTAATCCTACCTGGTCAATTATAATACAGAGAAATGTCACATGACAATATGGATGAAGCATGATTTCAATTTTTATGTCAAAGAAAGTTATCCCTATAAAGGTTTTTTTTTTTGTTTTTGTTGTTGTTGTTGTTGTTGTTGTTGTTGTTTTTTTTTTTTTTGGGGGGGGGGGGGTCCTATATCCTAAGCTTCTGAAGTGGTCTTAAAGACATTTGATTTTCATTCTGAGCTTGGGGTGAAGATAGCAATGATGTGGGTGTGGTATAAACACAAATGCAATTTATTACCTCCTTTTCAGAAGATTGGTAAATTCTCCCAAATAATTGGATGAAAACACAGAGAGATATAGAAAAAATGGGAGATTGAGAGAAAGAGAGAGAGAGAGAGAGAGAGAGAAATACTGGAAAGGAGGAAAGAGGGAGAAATGTAACTTTTGAGATCACATCAATTCAAGGAATTCATCTACAACAACAGCTTCATTTTCTCTCTATCACACTGCAAGTAAGTGATACTCTTCATCCGCACAAAAAAAAAAAAAAAAAAAAACAGAAAAAAACCCTTTACTCATAAAGCAAGGTGGACAAAACATTTTTCACTTGGCACACACATTCAGGAGACCAAACAACTCTTTCTAATGCTGTTTATATCCATGATGAGCTCAGGATAAACAAAATAAATCTCATTCTCACTTCTCTATGGAGGTGACACCAGAATTGGTGGCCGGGAAGTAACGTTGGATGGTTGGAAAGGATCATCACATGATGGGGATGGGGTTAAGAAACAGGAGAGGGTGGTGAGAGGGTTCAGGAAGGACAGAGCGAGTCTATTTAAGACTACCAAGGATGCAAACAATGAGAAGGACAGGAAGACAGACAAACCAGTGTGTCAGACAGAGAAGCATTGAGATTGTTGGTTCACTAACAGAAAAATGAGTGGGGACTGGAATAAAATACAATTAAATACAGTTAAGAAAGAGTAAAGCAAGCAGTAAAAAACAAAGCATGAATACACTTTGGTAGGCAGAGTAAGTTAGGAATAAATGACTGAAAAGACGACTGCTGGGAGGAAAAAAAAATATGAAGGATTGTAAAATGACAAACAAAATGAATACACCAGACATAACAACATGGCAGCCTTCGTATCATTACGTAGTAACAGAAATCAGTGTGCACTAACGTATTTGTGTGGAAGCAAGGAAAATTTGCAGAACTCGAGAACCATAGAGATGATAGCATGCTAAATATAATTAAGACTTGGCTACAATCAAATGATCTTCTTGACTTTCATGTGCCAGGATTTCCCTTGAGGATAAGATGTTGTTGTCTTTCCAAGATTCTGACAAATAAACAGATTGCTTCAGCACAAGTTTCGCTCATCCCAGAACAAGTCTTTGCACTCCAATATTCCTGCAACAGAATTCATGGAATGTACACACCTAAGTACTGTTGCTAAGCTTCTACTTACAAGCTATACAAGCTATTCCCTATAAAAGATACACAATGGCTTCTCTTCAACACTACAGAAGGACAAGACCTTGGGATGACTGCTGAAATAATCCAGGTTATTGATTTCTAAGAAAGCATAACAAAATTAACACTTGGACGATATTACCACGGTCCAGAAGATACTAATATCATTTTGATGAGGATAGCAACAGTTTCATGGGAGGACAGTAATCAAGTAAAGCAGGTTGAGGGCCTGCATAAAAACCAATAAAGCAATGTGTTAGTTAGTGCCACACGATTAATAATACGATCTATTGATCCACTCCCTTGTGAGGATGCTACAACAATAGAAGAGTGTGGGATAGTAGACCAGCTAGCCATGGGAGTATGTCAACCGATGGACGTAATTGGATGGCAGAGAATTGAGAGTCTCCGTATTATATTTTAATCAACAGTGACAACTCACTACAACAGCGGAAATTCATTGTCATTTGCTATAACAGTTTCCTTTGGTATACGATAGCTAGCATGCATGCCTTAAAACCAATACAAACATATGACTAATTAGATCATAAACATTAAAATCATTTTTAATGTTTCCAGTTGACACTGTTTACATGCTTGTGACAATGTGATGTAATGAATCAAGAAATTAATTCAATGCATGGATAAGTAAAGGTGATTTACAACCAAATTTGTAGACTGTTGTCTTAAATATCATCAGAATCTACCAGTCATGATACTATGTCCACATCTTGATTAGATTACCACTTCCTGATGACACACTGCTGGCACCTTACTTCTACAGCAAAAACATGTTTCCTTCTCTCCTTCAAGGCTAAAAGTCTATAAATTAATTGAGCAGTAAAGCAAGGAAATATTTCAATTAAACCTGAAACAATAAAAAACAGCATCCTAAGCCCACCTTCCTGCAATAATGAAACATGGAATATAATGAGTATGAAGAGAAATCTTGACTGAGAATGGTTTACGGAATATTATTAGTACATATTGAGTCCAGTAAAGACAAAGTGTATTTTCTTTTTCTAAGTAGGCTTAATTACACTCTGCTTAAAAGATGAAAGAGACATTCTAGTTTTATAGACATTTCTTAACAACATTGGACACACATGTTTACACATAAGCATTTGTAAACATATATTTATATCTATGCATATGTGTGTGTGTGGGTATGTGTGCTTTCATGGTTGTTCACTCACACGAGCTGAATACTTCACTGTATAATCTCCTTGCCACTGCTTCCTCTGTATTTTACAGGTAGTTATGGAAAAATTGTTCCAACATCAAATATGGACGAAGCCATAACACAACAGATTAATCATTACATAAATCTAGTAGGAGGCGAATGAGAAAAAATAAATAATTTTTATTTATTTTTTCTATTTTTTTTTGCTTAGATATGAGGTGAAGTTAGGATGTAATGAGAAAGAACATAAACAAGTCTATATTCTTGAAGGCGGTTTAGATCTGAACCATGAATTTAGCATTATCTGAATTACCTCCCCCCCCCCCCCCCCCTTTTCAATTTCAACCCTTCAAGAAAGACCAGATCAGTTATGCGACTCAGGCCCTAATCTTAACAAATCATGAGTCGATTGAAAATATCATTATGTTGGTGGACCAATTTTCTTCAATTTAAAAGTCCAACATTGAATTCAGGATTTATTGCTAAGGTCACCATCTGTGAAACATGAATTTGACAAATGATATATTTTGACCACAGTGGTCATTTCACAGGACCACTAGAGCTGGTCATCAGACTGTAGCCTAGCTCTATTCACTGCACAGTACAAGACATGTTTGGAGGCTAACAGAAAATAGTCTGTCACAGAAGGCAAACTGCAATATGGCTTTGCCAGATTTGGGAAGAAAAACCTGGTCTGAATTTTCAAGGCTGCTACAAATACAAATTGCTGTCATTACTAGTTTTATTTCCATCCAATTATCATAAATCACCTCTCCAGGATTTTGTTTTTGGTGACTAAATGCTTTCTTTCCCCTTTATCATCTGTTGAACATCAGTGGATACACTTGCCAGTAAAAGGGCTTTTCTATTCTTTCCAAGCAGCCACACCACCCCCCCCCCTCCATAATGGGTCCTCCATTATAGCCAAGCTAAGTCGTAACCCATTAACAGCTTAATTCTAAAAAGCAATGTTCCAGTTAGCACAGCGGCTGGCTCCTCCAACACTGAATAATGGACATAATTGATGATGAGTTTGCTGTTATGATTACGGTATCCTTAGCTTTCCCTTTCCCCACCAATCAATCACAGCAATCCGGGGTAATCACACCCCACTGCAGATGGCTGCCGTGCCTGTAACATGTCTCAGTATGAGCACCATTGCCTTGTTCCATCCACACAACAATCAAAATATTTGTGACCTCTGACAACAGAGATACCAACCTGTTTGTGTTTAGCTAATGGATGGCAACTTGGAGTAGACTGTGTGACAGATAATATTAACTGTGACACTGACAAGTAGCAGGTGTTTGATCTCATTTACTCCATGCTTTTAGCTCAATCTGACACTGACAAGATGATATGACTTTTAAATATATCTTTTGTAACAGTGAGAGAAAAGTTGATATCACAGCATGTGGTTTCTCTCTTATCTTACTAACATTTTCATACAATGTCATGGTGCCACTTTTATCCAACATTCATAACAAGCATGTCAGGAAAAAACATAATGTATCAATTCTCCAACAAGCAGTGCTCATGTACTATCAGATTGTAGTATGTACACACAAGAGTGTTCCTGTCCACCAACCACATTCTATTCCATTTATTATAGCAATGTCTTCTGCAAAAGATATGATGCTGAATTCATAAAACAGCTCTTAAAAGTTTACAGAATAAAAAAGAGAGCTAATGATATAAAAGGATATAAAGAGACCAACAGACAGAAATAAATATAAAAACAGCAATACCATAGTATCTCACATTGATTTATACTCATTCTAGCAGAAACTACAAACAAACTACAATGGTTTTTTTTTTTTTCTATGAATGAGCCTATTGTTATTTATGTCTATTTGTCATTTACTCTGGCATATTACCAATAGAATAAATACAAATGATAATGGTTATGATTTTTTTAAAATCATTATTCAATCTCTTACTCGAAAATAACCAAAAAACACCTCAGGATATCAGTGGCCTGGAACTAGCCTTGCTATTCTCAAGGCACGTTAAGGCATAATATGTCCTATAGTAATAATTAATGACTAGGAACACACTCCTAGAAATCAACTCAGCTGCTCCATCACAACATAAGAGTGTATTCTCATGAAAAGCATCTGCTAGAACATCACAACTACAGTATTAAGCCACAGTCTATCACATTCTTGGTGGGAGTTGCACCTGAGAGAAAGAAAGATGGGGGGGGGGGGAGAGACAAGAATTTTTGATGTGGCATCAAGAAGAGATGACAAATTGTCTGGGGTACAGTGTTTTTTTGTTAAGACAGCAATAGCTGAAGGATCTTCTGTCTGGTGCGGGCAGGTGTGAGCAAATGGCTCCTTTTCAAACTCAGGAATGGTAAAATAAATGCAAACGAAAATAGTAGGAAAAATAAGGTAGCGAGAAACTGACAGAGAGAGAGAGAAAGAGATAAAGAAATTGGTAATATCAAACATATTGGCAAGTAAGGGGAAAAAGCAGGGCATGAGACACAGGGGAGAGATTTCAAAGAGACGAGCACACACACACACACACAAACACACATGCATACACGGACACACACAGGATATTGGCCCAAATTATTCAGTCAAACATTCATAATGTCTGCATATGCCCAACACATTCAGCACCGATTACATCCCAATCTAAGGTCTTTGACAAGATATTTTGCCCAATCCTGTCTATAATCCTGTCACATTGGTCCTGTGTCATGCCTGGCTAATTACCAGACGCACCCCGCCAAACACCGAACTATACAAACAATGCCTCAGGCTCATGCTGTCTACTTGTCAATCTTCAAAATCTAATATCAGTCAATGAAACAAAGAATAAAAGGAGCAAAATGAAATAGAGCTTCGAGAGGGAGAGAAGATGAAAAAATGGAAACAAAATAAGTGTAGAGAAAGATGAAGGAGGATGGGAAAAGTGCACAAAAGTGCTGGTGACTGTTTCGCATCTTGCAAGTACGATTTCTCAACAAATATGTTCTGTGCGTTTATACACCCAGGCAAACTAGAAGCCCAGAAGTCCTCTTCTGTGTTAGAGTGGAAAGGAAAAAAGGGGGAAAAGAGAGAAAAAAGGGAATTGATTGTATTTGTTTTGTCTATTTTGGTTGCTGTTTCCATTTCATATCTGTGCATCCATAGGGCACGCAGACTCATGTTTCCACAGGGTAACGTTTCCAGTTTTTTCCTTCAAATCAGAAAACATGACGAAACACCCGTCAATATCGGACGATTGAATCGTGGATCAAAGTGAAGGTTGTGAGAAGGAGTTGGAGTGAGAGGAGGCAAATCACGTCAGTCATGTGATAGTACACCTGTAAACTCAGACTCAAGCAGGTGATGCTGTCAATGTAGCTGAAGAAAATGGCTAGCAATCACTCAGACAGCTCTTATCAGCATGAAAAAAAAAAACCCAACCTTTTCAAGTCACTTCCTAAAAGAGCGAAGAGAAGAAGACATTGATTAAACAACTATTGACAAGCAGTCTTCTCCCTTCTACCCCCTCATTCTTCATACTATCATTCAGAGATAAACAAGGAATAAAAACCAGCAATCTCTTTCAGCACTAAGAAGTTTTTTTTTTTCTAAAATCAAACCCCTTTAAAAAAAAACAAAAAACATTGAGACATAAATGAGAAATATATCTAAAATCAAACCCCTTTTAAAAAAAAAACAAAAAACATTGAGACATAAATGAGAAAATTTCATAATTCAACTTTCATTTTGCCACTCACTGGTTAGGCATATAGTATTTTGTCTTACATACATCAAATATATTCTAGAAAGCTCAGCCACTGACTTGACAACCATTTCTGATGCTCTTCACCACACACCTGCTCTCACCTCTTTGTCTAATGGACAAACCCCACTGTGCAAAGGTCAAATACACAAAGGGACTGTCCCAAGTGACAAAGATGGGGGTGTGTGCTTTCATCTACCTTCAATTAGAAGCATTCCCACGAGAGGTTTCATGATTATCATAATTCACTGACCTTGCTACCCTCTTCCCCATGCAGGACTCTGCGCTGTCAGGCAGTCAAGGGGAAAAATAAATAAATCTTTTCCCCCTTTTTTTTTCTCTTGATCATGACTCATAAATTAAGACTCTTCAAAAAAGGCTCCTTTCCCAACATATATGAGTCATTACTATATGCTGAATTATACTATATCTAAAATGCATTCAGATATCAAGGATGAACAATGTATTGTCGAAAAAACACACAAAGTCTTCTTTGTCACAAAGTAAAATTCACTAATCTATACCAGTCTCTATGATATAAACACATGAATCATTATGTAGATTCTGTTTTTATTTTTGTTTTGTTTTTTTTCTTTTTTTGCAAGATACATTCACTTGAGAACCAGTTTATAGTAATTCAACTTATTCTTAAATGAAACTATTGAATATGTATTTACCTTTAAAATATTAAGGACAATACAGAAATACAATGAAAAAAATCAGGTAGATTTCAGGGTTTTTTTCCGCACAATCAGACAATTTTGAAAAAAACTAACTGAACAACAAAAACCCACAGAAGACAGAATAAATCATTACTAAGTCTTCATATGTCATAATCATGCCGTACCTGTAGCATTCAATGACTTAAAAGGCAAATTCTCTTAAAACTTAATACCTGACTTGATATGAATGCATTTTTGATAATATTTAATGAAGAAAAAATATTAATTGTGGTACAATATCTTCCTGTTTTCAGTGATTAGCAACCTTATAGCACAAACCGTCACGAAAAGCCAAATTTGTGTTTATGATATCTTTACGCTGAGCTTACTGTAGGTCACATCAGGACTAGTGATAAGCATGTTGAAAGTAACAGATTTCACTCACAGTCCATTCTACCCAATTTAGAAGTGCAGATCAGTCTAGCAATTAGGCTTTTTCCCCCTTTTGAAAATAAAGTGATGGCTTTCAAAAACAAACGAACAATTAACATGGGAAAAACCACACTGTGTCATGAACAATTTCCCATTGCAATGGATCCTGATCCATCAAGCAATTAACAGAGTCCCAGCATCACGGACACGGCAACATCATCCAATCTTTCAGACCAACAAGCAATTACCATGTGAACCACTCAAGTTCCTTGGCAAACAATCCAGAAATCTCTGGAAATTAATCACAAAGATGAAATGCATTTTTCTACCCTCTCTTTTTTCCCCCTCCCTCTTATCATCTCTCTCTCTCTCTCTTTCTCTTTCTCTCTGAGGAGACCATACACACAGGCTAAAAAAAAAAACCAAACATTTTTTTTTTCTCTTTACTGTTGCTTCTGTTATAGCAATAAATGTCTAAAACTTCATCAGTAAGTGAAAATTTAGAATTGGATGACAATGCAACGTAAACAAAGTAAGACATCATGTTCCAAAAATGATACAAAATAACGGACAAAAGCGATTAGATAAGAACCTCGGTAATTCATCATGAAGAGTGAAGAGAGGAAGAGTAAACGTGTTCCTATCTGATCCAATCTACTGTAGGAAAAAAACAAACAAAAAAACACACACAAAAAAAAGCCACCGTTGTATAAGACTTGTCTAACGTCTAGCTCATCACGTCATGGGGGGGGGGGGGGTGTCTGGAGGGCATGAGTCATGTAACAATTACAACATTTTTCCAATCAGCATACACCTGTTACAGGTGGACTTGTACGGTTTGGGAGATGGGAAGATATATGTTCAAATAGAAACACAACACCAGCAAGGACAATCTCTGCAGTAGCATCTACAGAAAGCAGATAAGAATTCATTTTACCAATAACTACTTGGGACAGGATGCAAGTGTAGGAATTGAAGGAAAACAAGCAATTATTTCACAAGCAGATAGTTTCCATGTTTCCATAAATAGTAAGAAAAGGATGAATACATGGATTGCCTGTATGCAATCTGTCACCATGGCAACAGATGACCATGGGTGAATTTAGTATCAAGAATGCCGCAAGCAACACTTCAGAGAGAAAGTCAGAACTGAAATAGATGAAGCTGTCCAGTAAACACATTCACACATCAGATGGACAATCATTATGTAACAATGACCTCTGTCTACTGTATACAACAAAAAACAAGAGCTACAGCATAAACTATACACTTTAGTCTAGGACGTTGTGTAATTTTACTTTTTTCATCCCCTCATATTTTATAAGTACTGCTGTCAAACCTCTCTGAAGCATAGTAGAATATTATCAGGTATATTCTCACATCTTGATGATTTGATGGGAGGTACACCTTAATAATTACAAGGTGATGTCTTAACCATGTTAGTGACTAGCATAATGGCAGTGGCAGGAGATAGAGACTTCTTGCAGAAAGTTTGAATGGTTTACGGCAAATGAAGAAGTTAAGAGCTGTGAAGGAGGAGTAGGAAGAGCATGTAAAAAGGAGTGTAGAAGGGGGTAAGAGAGGGAGAGGAAATTGTATCAATCGTCTCTCTCTTGATGACCCCAATAATGATGGGCCGGATCACTGCTGAGTGCCCCTCTATTGATCCCAGGGAAGGAATCGATAGCGGGCTGACCCCCGCTCCCCTCCCCACCTGGCCCAGATGAGGCAGCTGTGGGCCAAGTGGTCGCAACGGACCCCAAATCTAAATTGGCAACATTACGACAGGTTTCCTCTTTCAACCATGATTCGGCTAGACTTTCAAGACAAGTAATACCAAAGAACTCAGCCAAATACTAAAAACAACAGAAAAAAACCCAAACGTTACAAGCTCTTCCTCTCAGGTGAAGCAATTCTCTGTCTTCAGCTTTTTTTCTTCTTTACTGTGATTGACATCTAGACATCGAAGTTCGTTGCTACTCACACCTGTGGTCAAAAAAAATGTCTACCCATGTTACACTACTGGAGAGAATAATTGCATCTAGTGGAAACTAAACTTCTAATGTGAATCAACTATTAGTAGGGGCAATATTTTGATATTCAATATTCTGATCCTTGTTCATTTCAAAGAAGTAACAATTAAAGTTGCCATTTGTCTTTGTTCTCATACGATACAAATAGCGTGAGAGTCTTAGGTTTGAGTCATAAGCAACATGAATAGGAAGCAAACACTGTACCATGAAGACAAGAGGACTCTTCCACTTTATGAAAATTCAAAGATTAAGTGACACAAATCCACAATGATTCAACATTCAAAAAAATAAACTGAAAATAATAATACAACAGACATCACTCTCCTGTTGTAGAGTTTATCAAGGGAAACCAATATAGCATGAATGAAAAGAATTCACACTCCTATCAACAAAAAATATGGAAAGACATGGAATGGCCTTGATCAAGGACTTGGCTGATATTTTTCCTTGACAGATAACAATGATGGAGCATCTAGAGGGTGTGGGTAATCTTCCATTTGCATTATCTCCTCACTTTATCCTTGTCACTGTGACTAGGGAGAGAGCAGAGGCAGAAGTGTGACGCCAGGAATTATTGTGTTGCTATTACCACTATGCTATTACACTCTTAATTGTAGTATATGACATGATCAAATGACGTGTGACAGCTAATATCTCCAAGCGATGCTTTCAAAACGCTGTTTTGTTCTTGATGAAAATGCTCAACCACACTTGGATGGCTCCTCTCCCGCCCCTCCCCTACACCCTCTCACTGCCTCCCAGCAGCCCAGGGACGAGGTAAAAAGGCACTGATACTCCTTTTCCAGTCCTGCCGTGCGTTGACTCCTGTCGCCTACAGACCCAATGTGGCAGTCACTTATCGCTAGCGGCATGTAGGGAGAGAGACTGGGCCAGAGCCACCACAACACAAGTCAATAGCATTTCATATTCGGTTACGTGCCATCAGTTGATGGAGTATCTAATTGTTCGTGATGAAGTGCTATGGCATTATCTAATAGGCCTTTGAAATCGGGTGATTGTCAATCACACATCACACTACACCATGGCTCAATATACTTGATCTAAAGGGTGGCCATGAATACGAACTGCTGCCTTCTTAAACACATTCAAAAATTCTCTCTTAAACAGTTTTTGTAAGATAGCAGTATTCACTTTAGTTCCAGAGTAGTTATCTTATATGAGAAGGAATGAATGCCTGGATTTTGAAAAGAAAATTCTGTGAAACTTATCACATACCGTTTAGCTCACAAATATGGAAAAAAAGAAAACGGAGAAATTGTGATACTTGCAGTATTTCAGAAGATATGCCACCTTAAACCTGCAGTAATAAAATACATCAGCGTATCTTTATTCATACTCTTCAAAGAACAAACAGAAAATCCTTATAATTTAAAGGGGGAAAAAACTTTTGATAGCAGGAAAAGAGTGAGACAAAGAGATCTGGTAGAAGTGATGTACTTTTGTGACAGTGAACATCAGAGGCAAGAACAAATCAGATGGCGTGATGGAGTACCTTGTCAGAGGCAGGAATGAACAATGTTTACAAATGAAAATTGGGAAAGATTCATTTCACTCCAGGCATGGTCGGTGAAAAAAGGGAGAAAAGGGGTAAGGAAGTAAGGAGAGGGATGTGGGAGAGGGGGAGGGGTGGTGTGGGTAGGGGGAGAAGGAGGGGAAGGGGAAGGGGGAAGGGGAGAGAAGGGAACAAGACAAAGAGGGGGTTTTAGGGAAGGGAAAGGATGCAGTAGATAAGAGAGGAATGGTGACTGAGTTTCAGTCAGGAGGACGGGTAGGGAGGAACAGTGATACTGTGCTGGGGAAGGTGAGGGGCAAGGGGAAGGGGAGGGGGAAGAGGGAATTTCAGGCTGCTATGCAGGAAAGGCAACAGAAGTTTATGCAATAGAAAACACTGAAAAAACACAACAGGCTGAAGGGAAATATTACATGTCTTAATAGAGCTTTGCAATGCATTTATCAATGGTTGGATAAACAGACCTTAAGCCATTTTAACTTGATAATTCATGATGCCAGAAAAAAAAAACAAAATATTTCCCATCTTGCTAGTCTTCCTTGATATATGTATTATTATTCACACTTACTTCATCAATAACTGATCTATCTTTAATGAATCCATCAACATGGTATTAGTTTACATTTTCCATATCCACATGCATCTGTTTTTGGTCCCTCACAACCTTGTGTTGTTTCCCCATCATACCTGTCCATTCAGTCCCATCAATTTCCTTTTCATTCTATCAAAGCATTCTGTAAACAGAACTCTCCACCCTACAAAATAAAAATCCTGAGTAGATGTCATCAATCAGGGAGACTTGAGTGCATGCAAGGGGGGGGGGGGAGGGAGGGAGAGAGAGAGAGACGGGTAACAGGACAGCAGCAGCGGGAGAAAGGTTAGTTTGATAAGACTGCTCTCTTTAACCATATACAGAAAAATCTGATGTTATTTCTTTTCAGGACTACACTGTCAAATACAAAACAACGTTGTGAAATATGATAGAAATGTGTTTTACAACTATAGACACATTTCCAATCAAAAGCATATTTTTGTCATACTCAATCTAATTCAGAAGAAACAGTGATTTTCTTGGCATTTAACCACAGTAAACATGGTTGTTGGTAGAAATTCAGTCATGTTCAATTCAATGATGAGCATTTTATAAAAACCCTTTGAACAGTTTGATTTTATGTCAAAATAATGAAAACATAGTTTGTTGACTCATCTTCCCTATCAATGCTATCTTACGCTATCAATGCTACCTTTACACAAACATACACACATGTGTACACACTACACACATACACACACATCGTCATATATATATTTTTTTCTTTAACATATACATATACACCCTCACACACACACACTCACACTTACTTTAAACAGCCCTTTATCCTCTGTTGGTGTACAAGCAGCTACAGCTTATTACATGACATTTTAGTCTGTTTACTTTGCCTCTGTCATGATAATATTGGATCGCTAACATAACATTCTTACTTCCCCCTACTGTTGTCTGAAATGCAGCTGTCATAGCCACTAAGGAGGAAAATATAGACATCTCCAGCAGTCTATGGTTACAGGAGCATATTTTAGTCTTTTTAAAAATGTCCTGTATTGATGTCATATAGATTTAAAGGGGTGGTTTGCATGGCAACTATCAAAACCACACAGATAAAACATGAGCTTTATTATGTACCGTACTTACATTGTCAAATGTTTTGCTTTATGCATATGATTTACAAGTACATGGATTGATGCTGCCTACTAAAATTCTTTATAGAGCTCTACACATTAAAGAACTAGGAATATAAAATGGTACTGATATTAGCATTATAATAACAGAAACAATAATAATGAAGATAATGATATAAAAAAGATGGAGACAAAATTAGTGTTGATCTTGGAATATTGAACTTAGGAGAAGTGAGACTCTGTATATCATTCTTGATTAAACCTGCCAAGCTTTAAATAGACCCCAGATTATAATCCTAGAAATGATGTATAAAGTGATGTCATTGTGGCAAGTTCATTTTGTCTGAACATGGCTTGAGTTTGAGTGCTGTCATGCTATGTCTCAAGAACATGGCTTGAGTTTGAATGCTGTCATGTTATGTCTCAAAGGATCAAAACAATGTTGACAAAAGAGAGGAGCCAAAAGGAGACAAAGGATTGCTATTTTCTTTACCTCTTAATCTGCATGTAGTAGAAATTCAAATTTGATTTAATGCAACAGCAGTCCTTAATTTGAGATCTCTACTTTGTTTGTATTGTGAAGAACACTGTCATAGATCCAGCTCACAAACAAAAAACAAAACACTCCAGATCTCAAAGCCACTCTTTGCTTGAGTTCATCCAGTGACTCACATCTACCTTTCCCCTTTCTCTCAGACTGCTTCTCCCATCCCCTCTGTCCAGCCAAGATAATATTTGTCCTCACAACACTCCCCAGAAAGGTTCATCATACCTCACGCCTGCCTGCAGCATACATGATATTTTCATTTTATCCCCTCCCCCCCCCCCTAAAAAAAAGGAGAAAATGGCTTCAAAAATATAATCACTCTACCAAGAATTTCTTTCTTCATAGAAATACAAAGCCCAAAATACACAAAAGGTTTTCCTCTTCTCCTGAAATGCGATCAGTTTGATATTTTGATGGAACACAATCTGCATCTCATAAATAGCCTCTCAAAGAGAAAGAATGAAGAGAAGACCTGAGTAGGGAGTAATGTGAAGAGGTTTTCTTCAGCTCTTTACAATATCTCCTCCTTCCAGGTCACTCCTAGCCTGAAAGGTCACAATGTAATTTGAAGCTTTAATATCTCTAAATCGGTCTAAAATACTAATGACGACAGTGATGATGATGATGATAGTAGTAGTAGTAGTAGTAGTAGTAGTAGTAGTAGTAGTAGTAGTAGTAGTAGTAATAATAATAATAATAATAATAATAATAATAATAATAATAATAATACTAATAATAATACTAATAATAATAATAATAATAATAATAATAATAATAACAATAATAATAATAATAATAATAATAATAATAATAATAATAGTAATAATAATGATAATCTGATAGATAGAAGAAACCATTACCATAAAAAGCTTTCTCTCTCCTAGAAATTAACACAGAAAAGCTTTTTGCTATGTGCTAACTTCCCACAGAACGACAGATAATCCTGCTACATCTTGACAACAAGAATAAATTGACTGGGAGTCACATTTATCAATACCTCATGGCCAACAGTCACTGGCTTAATAAAGTATTTCATCGAATATAACCATGGACAAGATTAAGTCTGAACTTACCAAACACTCTCACATGAGTATGTAATACCATCAGCTACTGCAAGAAATCATAATAAATACACTTTTTTCCCAAAAATTGCTGATTAGGTTTCAATTTGTGCTAGCTGGTGGTCACTGTTTGTCGGCATGAAACCTTTCACAGTGACTCGTTGACTTTTTTTTTTCTCCTCAGTTAGGAATATCTGATTCTTCTGGTAACTACAGGGAAATGTAGCAAAACAATTTCTGGAACGGATACAAGTGATACATTTCACATCTCAAGAGACGTTACTTGTTTGAGAAGGAAAAGAAAGTTTTGGATCCAATTGAACCAATGATATACAGATGCTACTCAGGAGACACCAAGAACTTTGGCCTCTATGTAATGAGTAACATGTTTTGTCAGGTAAACCTACTCTCCCACTCTTCACCAGGCACAGAAATCAGCAGTGTCACATCAACTGTAATGCCTGACCTCAAATCAAGGAAAATAACAGACCAGAAATCATATGGACTTTCATAATATACAGATTATGTGTGAGGATGAGAACACAAGTAACAGCAATATCTGTAAACCAAATCTGAAGAATGTCTGATGCATAGTTTGAAAAAAAAAAGATTGTGTAGAGTTCTGCCCAGAGGCAGGAAACTAGTAGTGGGAGTTAAAAAAATGACAACCAAAATGTACACTCACTTCACATATTACATTTGACTAGAGACTATTTCTATCGTGTGTGTGTGTGTGTGTGTGTGTGTGTGTGTGTCATCAATGACAGAGGGCAAGTAATATATTTTGCAGGATTTTTATTATCATGAATTTTGCAAGTTGGGTGCTATTTATGAACTTCAAAACATGCAAAATATTCCTTCTAATCCTGACATGAATGTGATGTGCATGTGTATGTTTCTACATTCATTGCTATACTCCATGATCGCAAATTAAACCAAAATTCCCATTCTCAACAAATTAGACTCGCTAAATATATGGCATGTACAGTTTTTATTATTACAGGATATTACAGGGCTATACCTGCAGCTAACTTTAGCTTCTTTTTCACACATCTATGCAGCAGAAATATGATTTCACTGCAATTTTTCTCACAACTCATGACAAGTACACTCAGTTTCCAACTGCACAACACACAATGGAAATGTGAGTGAGCAAATACCTTTGTTACTGGTAGTTCTTGATCATTTTATATAAAGTTTTCCTGAATGAAGTGTTTCCAGAACATCAATGACTTCAATGCATGCACAGAGGAGTAACCTCTTCTACACAGAAGGAATAATTGCAAAGTTGAGGGGAAAAAGGTCTTGTATTCATTGAGATAGCTAGCATGACCCTCAACCTACATAATGATATATGTCAAGGCTTATCTCAGATATTAATCTAATAGAATGAGCAGAAATGCATTGATTTTTTTCCCCTCCCAAACTCTGCTTATTTGCTTGGCTGTTTTGTCATGCTCCATTGATTTAATGATTAACCTGAAATGGCCATGTCAGCAGTGTAGATAGAAAACAGAGAAAGGGGAAGAAGAAAAGAGGGAAAGATGGAAAAAGGGAAAGTTCTGGACCCCTACCAAGGACTGATGACATTTAGCATCTCTCTCCAACTCCAAGGAGCTGCTCTGTGTTTCACAACCTCATCCCTTCACTAAAACCTTCCTTGTCACAAGATAACACAGAGATCTCATGTCTGAGGTAAAATTATAAGGAAACAAACAACAAATGTGAACACCTTTTGCATAGGAATCTTCAGATTTCATTATTCTTGTCTTAATTATACTTGCACTCTAATGGTGAAAAAGAAATCTTAAGAGTTGAGAGTGAATTGCCACAGGGACAGTCACTCTTAGCAGTCAGACCTTCCCTCCTGGGGCTGTTTTCTAGGAAAATACCAAAGTCAGGTAAAATTGACTTCAAATTTCTCCTTCTTCCACACTGAATTCGATTTGTCCAAAGATGTTGACAATGAAGTGCCCTCTATTTTGCTTTGTGACAATTCACTGCAATCTTGAATGAATTGAAAGATAACAAGCCAAGAATTTGATGTCCCTAACCCAACCTGTCCTACCAACCCTTAGGGATACACATGGAAATCAGAAGACAAACTAAACACAGTTCTTTTAAAAGAATACCTTACCCTTTGTAATTGAATTGAAGAATGGAAAGAACACATCAAAATGATCCTAAAAGCATCCTCCATCCTTTACATCAATGCTTGTCCTCTGGTAATTATGTCATACCTGCTAGGCCCATAGGTTCCAGACATGTTTTCTGGTCCTACACTGGCGTGAAACACATTTGTGAAATGTAATGTGTCAGGAGGGAACCATTCTGATGGCATTGATCAAATGTGCATCACATTTTTCCATCCAGCATTCATTCATGGAAGTCATCACCATTAACAGCACCACTCACAGCACAGTGAGGCAGTCTTCTGGTCAAGATAAATAATCAGGTTTGGAGGGAAGGCATCTTAAATGCTTCAGAAGAAAACAAATTTCCTTTGGTCGAGGACAAAAATCTGAGAATAAATATCTTCCCCAAATGCATCTATATATAAATAGAGCCATTATTCTGCAGACATTGTTTTACTTGGTTCAGGGATGGACATTCCATAAGCAGATGGTGGGGGGTCATTAGTCTTTGACATTTTCTACATCAACAAATGTGAGCCAAGTGCATGAATTCTTCAGAGATTAGAGTCCATACAGACATTCATCGGTACAGTCCAGCCACATCATGAAATCTTACAAAGGCTTTGAACACATGATCTTTTCCACCAATCAAGTTGTCTCACTGAAGCCCGGCATGGTGACCAATTTAGTTCAACATTTGTTTTGTTTTTGTTTTGCTCTTTCTGCAACAGGAAAGAATATGCTGTTTACTTAGCCCTGGAATGATGACTAAAGTAGTTCAGATGATCCAGATTACATAACTCAGTGACATCTCCCGTCAAATCCAATTTAGATGCAAAATGTACGAAAATTCACTGGAAAGCTAATCAGGCAGAGAAAATTGACCTCAAAGGTTTGTGCCTTGATGAGATTTGATGAGTTTGCTGCACCTCATGTGATAAGGACTGTCTACTGGGTGTGAGGATGACGGCATACCAATTGTCTTCTGGCATTGATTTGGCACGCCACGCTAGTTAGGCCTGTCACAGGTCAGCATTAATCTACATACAAATTCAACGATTACGGATAATGAATACCGACTCACTACGAGGGAAAGGAGAACAAACATGGAGATTGATACAAAAACAGGTTGGAACATGGAGCAGTGCAGGGGGGAGGTAATAAAGAGAGAGAAAATACCTTGACTGGCTACAAAAAAAATCTTGTCACTGGAAGGAAACATAAGCTTATGAACAGGAAAAATAACAGGGCAATAGAAACAATTATGGGGTGCTGGCGAACAGCTTGCGATTTGTGCCTGGACGATACCAATTGCTGCATGATTAGATCAGGCAGGAAATTGGCCTGCCATCGCAATATCCTTTGATTGACAGGCCTGCGGATGAGATATGAAACCGACCTAGACAGGTAACGCGAGAACATGCCAAGTTTCCTCCGGACGTTCTCCCCTGCGCAGAAGGACCGTAAGGAGTCGGGGATAGCGCTGAAGAGCACCGTTCAACCCATCCTTTGGCAAGCACTGGCCAATGGTGTCTCTCAAGCACTTTTCATGCCACAAGTTTACGATTGATGGAATCTGGCTTTCTACATGGTTTTGTACATTAACACGTAAAATCACAACGAGGGAGGAAGAGGGAAACTTCTGTATTTGCATGAAATAAATAAACAATATAAATTATATCTACCTTCCCTAGGTTGGTGACTTTTCTCTCAGATTCATTTAAATAGAAAATAGAAAGCAGCAGCACTTCCCTTCTTTCCCTTTGGGAATATCTACCACGTGCTGTTCAGTTTTTCTCCTTTTATGACACGTTACTTGGAAGAAAAAAACCCAGAGTATAAATAGAGAGACAGAGAGAGACAGAGATAGAGAGGGAAAGAGAGAGATAGGGAGAGAGAGGGAAGAAGAAAGCTCTAACCCAATTTGAATAACTATGAATTAATAAAATACAATTTGCGTGATATGAGACCGTGGATCAGGCTAGTGTTTCTGAAAGACTAAACTTATGCTGGTAAGGTAAGACTTGGTAAACAGAGCGACACAAGATGGAAATGAAATAAGACGTACTAAAGTAACGCATTTCATCTCTGATTTACAGCATTATAAGTGTTGGCAATATTTGATGAAGGCAGCATTACACCAAACACAGTGTCAAACTTGGCTCTCTCTCCTGCACCCCTTCCTTAACTCTTCTTTAATGTGAACTTGGATAGAAAGTGACTGTAATACAATTACATACCTCCCCTTCAAGTCAGGACAGGAAATTCAACACCACTTGCATTTGGAACATACCTGTTTACTGTCCTTAATTGAAAAATAGCATACATACCATAACAACTCAAGACAAATCTGGATTCTCTGACACTGCTCATGAGGAAACTCAGTATTTTTTTTTTCACATTTCTCTTCCAGAGAAAATGGTTGCAATCAAACCAAGATGAAGAATAATGCCAGACAGTTGTCTGTTAGACTTTGTTGTAAATATAATACTTGAAAGCAAATTTGAACCAATTCACATTTTTCCTTTTCTAATGAGCAGTGGTTTTATATGTATTCACAAAACACTATCACATCTATTCTCATTTGAGACATCAAAACATTTAAGCAGTGACCAGGAAGCACTATATTTTTCAAATGTCTTATAACATCATAAATTGCAAATGCAAATTTGTTATTATTATAGCTTACATTTTTGTACATTCTTATTTTGTTTGGGAAGTAAAAAGTGTAAAAGCAATACATAAACATATATATATATATATATATACATATATTCTTTTTTTCCAGGCAGGCTTCTAGAATTTAGATACCTGGAAAAAGCATATGAGCTTGGTACAATTGCTGTTATGTTATCTGTTAACAATTTTAGTTAAAGACAGTAATAATGATAGTGACAAAGACGATGGCAATACCAACATCAATATTTGCTCACTAGATGGTATATCTTGGATTTTCTTCAACTCCAACAGTTTGTGTGTATGTGTGTGTGTGTGTGTGTGTGTGTCATGATGTTTTATGACTAACCAATGCAACCCCACAAAAAAAAAATAACAAAACAAATCAGTAGAGATTTTGTGAGAAGGCACAAAGCACTATTACCACTACTTCATATACAAGAGACGAATAGGAGCTTCATTCAGTGTGAAACTTGCCTACTGTACCACCTGGTGATCAAACACTGTAGATAAATATCCTTTGATAGCGACAACTGTTATATATGGATAAAAAATACATCAACACCTGTCCAAGGCCAAACCCTATTGTTGTTTGCAATTCTTTCCGGACATGAACTCACAGAGAGCCAGAATGACAATAGCTATCCTTACCACTACCTATCAACATCTTGAGACTAACTGTGACTGCACAGTGATGAAATATCTGACCAAACTAAACAAGGAAGCCTTCAATAATCATTTATTTCAACTCATAATCATCCCAATCCTCATTACAAAAAAAAAAAAAAAAAAAAAAAAAAAAAATGAACGGTAACCCTGAACCTGACACAAAGAGGATTTTATTGGAAGATGGAGAGGAACCCCAACCACACAGAAGGTCAACAAACACAGTTTAGTTGGTTTTAGGGTTTAAAACTGATTTAGAGTTATTAGTTGCTTTCAGGGTTTGAAACTGATTTAGAGTTAAGAGAAGATGAATATTCATAACTGTGATTATAAAATAATTAAATTACAGAAAAAAATGTGTAATTTCAAAAATATGTCTTTGCTGATGTGCTTACTTGCCTTTTGAAGAGGATTGGTAACTATCTTGGTAGTCTACTTTCAAGGCACCTGAAATTTTGTTCAAACATGTTAAAGTGTATTAAAAGCTTTTTATTGTTGATCAAATGAATATCCTCAAGGAATCTTGAATTCAGGAGATTAGCCTTGTAGCTCTCTCTCTTATTTACCGTCCATGCTTTCATTTTTTCACTTTTGTTTTGCTTGTTTAGATGCTTATATCCATACGTGCAACAGACTCAAATCTAAGGTAGGCATTCAGATACAAAATATTGTCAGCTGAGAACCAGAAGGCCATTATTGCAATTTTTTGGGGTGGTGAATTTTGGTATCACATTGTAGAGCTCAATCTCCTCTACATTATGATGTCAATTTTGAATTATTTTCATTTTCAGTAAAATGTTAACAATCAAAACCACAAGGGTGCTATTTTACCTCATATTTGGAACAATGCTTATAAATCTACCCACTTTTGATTAAATAAACTTTTTATTTACTGAAAAATGATTGTTTTGTTTTTACTTACTCTCAAATCTGAGAACTCAATAGCGCCCTTCTGGTTCTCAGCCGAGTGATATGTCCTGATATTAATGACTGAAAGCTAGAATACTTTTTAAATGCATACTCCTTCTAGTGGGTAGAATTAAAAGAACCCTAGTCTAAAGTTACTGATTTGATTAGAGACGAGTTCCTGTGCTACACATAAGATTTTAAATCACAATGTTTTCTCATTGCCCTAAAGTTAACTGCTTTGGTAAGATGACATTTTCAAATGCCAGGCTAAACAAGACTAACATCTGACATCAACGAAGGGGTTAAATCAAGTCAAGTCTCATAGAATATTTAGCAAGCAATATGACATCATAGCACTATGGTCTGTCCAACAGAGATGCTATGAAAAGCTCCATTTACTGCACACCACATACACAGATTGACACAATACCTGCACGGCAGGTTGGATTATTCACTGAATTAATCTAACAGAATTCAATTACACTCCTTCTCATGCATGAGAGAGAATGAGAAAGAGAGAAAGATATGGAGAGGGAGAGGGGGGAGGGAGAGAGAGTGAGGGAGAGAGAGAGCAAGAAAGACAGATTTTTTTAAAAAACAGACCTCATGACTAAAAACAAATAAGATAAGATTGATTGCCTTGACTGAAAGTACTTTGTCCCCTGGACAGCTAATAATAATTTTTGATCAACTACTTTTCTCTGCAACTTCATTAGTTCACCCGAACCTGTGCGGGTTTGGGCAGAAAATGGAGGATGAAGCTAAACAAAATGAAATTACATCCTGCATTAATACAATGAAAGAGGAGAGAACATTGCATGAATGGCAGAACAGAGTTACAATTACCACGTTTACTTATAGACTTCATTAAGCTGGTTAAATTTTGACTTGAGCATTGCTGTATATGGGGTACATAGGATGTTTTGTACCTCCCTTTACTACAAGGATAAAAAGACATGAAAAACAAACAAACTCTTTTTCCCACTCTAGGTAACACTCTATTTTCAGCTTATGATATTTCAATACTTTTGTTTCAGAAAGATCAAATTCCATAGAAAACCCATAATTGCAATTATTCTATATCATTTACAGATTTATCAAACTCTTTGCTTTTTCGTGTGACTGCTCTCCTCAAAGATCAAATCAAAAGCTACCCTAACTTAACTTCTCTACTTCGGAATTCTTGAATCAATTCTCATTACTGTGAGCTCCCGACCAGACAGAATTTCTTCACTCCTAAAATCATGAAGGAAGAACCACACTTATATAAAATAAACAACACAGAAAATTGATTTTGACTGATTTTGTACTTAAAATATGAACAAAAGAAAATATTATAACATTTATTCCATGTGAAAAACAGCAAATCAAAATTGTAATGAAACCCCATGCTGCTTGTTGTGTTCTGCATTTTAGAACATTTGACTGAGGAAGAGAAATTAGGGGCATGCAAAGAGATGAGATGTGAACGGGGAAAACAACACCTGAATGAAATCAAAGGCAAGGGGTATCATAAACTTTTACTGTGGGTCCCATGGCTGCCTGGATTAGTGATGGATAGGGGTGGTGGCCCCTCCCCTAAACCTACCCTACCACAGCTAGAATGAGAGACCACATCATAGAAGATGCCAAGACCATCACTTCCAGAGGAACATGGTGTAGAAAAGGCTACATTCACTCATAACTGCTCATTTTAACTTCTTCTATCCATGGGGGAAAGATGGTTAGTCTGGAATGTAGATTACTACAGACAGAATTTAATAGTATGATGAGACTGCCACAGGAAATTATGAAAGAAAAAAGAGACAGAAAAAAATAGTAACAGCGTTTGACCACTTTGGCGATTGCACATATTGCTTGTTTCAATGTGATGCATTGCAAAACAATGATATTGCCAGGACATGTATAGAATGTTGAAGACTAAGGTAGCAACATTTATTTTACTCTAGTAAACTTGATGAAATGCTTGGAAGTGAAATTGTTAATTACAACTCAAAATTAATTCTAATATTACCAAACTGAAGAGTTACTTAAGAATATATTTACACAGATTTATACACATTTTAAGTCACCGGCCATGCAACTTTATTTAAGTTCTTAGTTGTAAAGACAGAATGCCAGCTGTGGCTTGCTGCAAAATTTTATTCACAACTGTGTAAGATAGTATCAACTATCACACATACATGCTCTCAATAAATCTATTATGAAAAAGAACAACTTGTACATACAATAATCTATATGAAACATAATGTGTACAATGGTATACTGTAAAAGCTATTATTTTTGCTTACATATATTTTTTGCAAGTGATGAGCTCACAGACATTTCCTTGAGTTGTTGTTTTTGCAATTCGACACTGAGGCTATAGTAAGTGCACTAATAGGCAATATTTTTATGTGTTGTTAACTTCGTGGCCTAACAGTGATTTGCAAAATTCATAGAAATTAAATCCTTGGAAAGAAACAGCTCTTCCAGTGGCAGTACATAGAATAACAAAAACAAACGAACAAATGTAATAATGATGAGGTTTGTATAGAAGGGTGAAATTCTGTTTTTGTGAACATGTTTTACATTGCACCAAACAGGACATGTGCAAACATTGAAAATACTTTCCTTGTTTGAATGTGAACTCTTTAATAGACTGGGTTCAACACAGCAGATGGCCACTGGATGAGTGTTTTATCACAGGAATGGCTGCACAAAGCTTTCAAAATACATCTACATCCAAAGCTAACTACTTTATACGTGATGATGTCATTAGATCGAGGGTTGAATAGCTGGTATAGCAACATGTCAGTGTGAAAAAAACAACAACATCACACTTAGCTGTCAACAAAAGCAACACTGTTGAACACAATAATCTTAAAATAGGTCTAAGAATTATCCAATGGCTGCAAATCTGATAGCAATCAAAAGAGAAGTTAAAAAATGAGACTAAAGTATTTACAGTGAAGTAATGACCTAGGTCTCTTTGTGTCAAACATCTAACACTTCGTAGCATTAAAACAGACATACTGCACTAATCACCATAAACATCATAATTATTAAAAATATTGTCTTACACAAGGATCAGTCACTGCCTTGCTATGCTCCGGAGTCATCTGCTATTTTAAATGGCTTCTACAAGACAAAAGAAAGCCATTTACAGGGTTTGAAATTGAAAGACTAAGCAGCCTATGGCCAACATGCTCTAGGCATCCCCACAATCCTTTGTTCCTCTAACCTGGAGTCGTTGAAAGGTCATTCCTACCACTCACACGTGTGTCTTCCCCTGGACCCTCCCACCTACCCCACCCTAAGGAAAGAGGGGGGAGAGAAAGAAAGAGGGCATAGCTAACACTGCAGCACACAACAAAGAGAAAGCTTTCCAACCCACCCCTCCCCCTTCCTCACCACATCTTGCCATTCAAGTCACTCCTCAGTATGGTTACAAAGGGTATTCACTGTGTTTACATTCTCCACCCCATGTACTGCTTTTCTGGTTCAAGAGATGACTACAGTGAACTACTTTGTGCATACACCCTGCTGCCCTCTCCAGCTGCATACATGGAACACTGAGCTGAGTTTGAAAGACTGACTGGCTTTTCAATCTCATTCTCAGTAAATGAGTTCAACAGCAGAAACTTTTTCTCCTTCGAATATTGGAGGAAATGTTTCACTGTAGACGGTTATTCATGCAACCTTGTAATGTAACACAGGAACATCATAGTATTCCACTTTCATACAAAGTAATACTGGTGAGTCATATATTATTACACCTCATAAAACATCACTGCAACCCTTCTCTTGAAAACAACTTTCATGCCTGTATTTTGAAACAAGAATATCAGAAGGTAGTGACACATGAAAAACAGAAAAAAGTCTCACACAACTTCTGTTCTTAGTCTAGCCCAAGACACTGAGGTGATTGGTTAAAAAAGAAAAGAAAAAGAAAACACCATGTATATGTAACATAATATCTAGAGTCTTTCATTGCCTACATAAAATTCTAGTCTATACTGCAGAATAATCATCAAAACATGTGTAATGTACAGAGACTTTTAGTTGTCTTTTAAAATCTTGATGATGATATCATAGAAATACAAATCCCATTTTCCAGTGTTTCACTTCTTAAAAAATTTGCTACATAATAATGTAACTAAATTATATCAATATTTTATTGAGAAATATATTTTGCTTATGTGTTTGAATACATGGAAATAAGAGGAACTTGAAACTTTGACAAAGCCAAGAATCATACAATTGAATTAGGAAGATAAGACAGTTGCTTGATTCATTTCTCCCAAAAATACTGGAAATGGAAATTTAAAAAAATAAAGAGAGAAAACTGGATGGATAATTAAGACACCCATGACAAAACAGTGTCATATCAATTCTTCCTTCTAAATACCGTAAAAGTGGAAATTTTTGCGCATTTTGTGCAACCAGAAACTAGCGTGAAAATAAAAGCTCACAAATATTTTTGCTTGCCATATCATCCAGTAATTAATGTCCTGATTCAGCTCAATTAAAATCACACAATATCCATCTTTCCCAGCCGAGCATGAAAAATTACTTGGCCGAAAATATCCACTTTTACAGTACCTATTTTCGTCTTGCCTACTGTCGTGGGACTCTTATATCACATTGATTGGCAATGACATCTTGTGTATCCAAAGACATTTGTTTGAAATATGTGCTGAGAAGTGACAGACTTAAAAAAAAATAAGTGTAGTGACTACCATTGATTATAAAACACAAACTGGCCAAAGAAAAAGAGGCCTGTTAATCATCTTTATTGTAGATTTCAATGCACCCTGAAAGTAAGTTCATAAACCTTACTTGGGTTTGTAAATATTCTAACAATAAGCAAATAAATTGTCAAAAAGGAAAACAAGAAAATATAAAGACTAAATACCAATAAGTCCTATCCCTGATGAAATGATTATGCGTCTCAAACTTCAAATTTGCTTCCACCACAGTGGATCCACCGAGTGTGTAAAGTGACAGATGGTGGTAGAGTAGGGAGGTGATGGCAGCAGGCTGGGTGGTTCTACGGAAGGCCTTTAAACTCACAGCCAGAGCTCTCCCACTCTCCCAGCCCCACAAACCAGGGGGACGTGACTGACTGCTGCTGGTAAAAACCTGCAGTATATTCCACACATACCTCGAACAACTTTTCACATAGGGACATAACGTAAACACATTCATAAAATTTTATCTTTAGAAATTCAGATTTACATCACTTGGATGGCTCTCAAAATAAATCCCACTTGGCATTTTCATGCACTTGAAAATGGACGCAATATATGTCAACACACAACTGTGTTCTTATAATAATGTTAGCCTGAAGAGGAATAGATTGATCTAAATATTTATGCCAAAATAGGACATAAATCTGTCCCAAACGCCTGAGATAAAACTTCCAAGGAGATAGAAGAGAGAGGAATATTTTCTTCTCTTCTAAATTGGCAACAATCGGCAGCTGCTTGAATTATATCTTTCATTTATGAGTGCTCAGTTATGAATCCTTGTCAAGCAGTGCATACCAAAGTTCTTACAGAAAGATAATAACCAATTTGTTTGTTGGATGGCTTCAGTATGATTTACGGCATAAGAGGCCCATTTTATATTCTCCTCTTGTCAGAATCTTTGAATTTATCGCTGGTGATCAGTCACATGGAGAAATGGGGGCAAAAATGGAAGACAAAGACAAGATAGCAAGAATACTGGGGAAATAAGTGTGACATGGATGCTGTGAGTAATTCAACAAAGATGGGTCAAATACTGGTACAGGTTAATGACCTTTGAACTTATACCTCAGCATAACTTTCCTTTTCCAACTCCCATAGATAAAGCAATTCATCATTTGTCCATAATTATTCCTGCTTGACACAATCTGATTCTTCATATTTTCCCCTAGATATCCTTTTGCTACAACATATCATACAAACACAACGGCATAGCACCTGTCCCTCCTCTCTATATACACAGACAAAATATATATATATATATATGTTCCATATTTGCTGACTCAAGCCTTCCTCGTCATTTGGTGTGGTCATGTATCATTTCTGCAATACACATTTTGTTTTTAATTTCTGCAGGTAAGTGTATACGAGCAAGTCATCAGCTTAAATATAATTTCACTGCATGACGTAAACACCAGTATGAAGTAGTCAGTAGTGGGATGTAGAGATAAGAGGATTCCTCAAACCAATCATCTTTTTTTTCATCCAATGGACTTCACCAAAGCTTTTACCATTCCCCTTGGATTCACAACTCTGTTTTTCAGACTTCAAATTTCATGATATTGTTATATTTGGACTGTGTAAAAGTGTACTTGTATCTAATACAAGAGAGGCATGTAACTTTACAGATTTCATTACCATCAAAAGGCTCGTTTTTGTTTTTAGACATTATAAAATGGTGACTCAACAAACTTAGAGCTTACAGGGTTGTGTCATTGATTTTATTGCGAAATAGAAGTAAAAGCATGTAACATTCTTGGGTACAGTACTTGTATTCCATGATAAACATACAAGACATCTTCTCTATGAAGATAAGTTCATGCAACCAAAATTATCATGTAGTAATACATGAGACGGTTGTAGCTTCTTTGTTGTTGTATATTTCCTGATAAGGTAAATTTAGTTAGTGTATATTGTAGATTGCAGAAATTTTCAAGAGCTTTAAAAAACAGTACCACATTTAGATGATATCTTTGAACTAATGTGAGAGAAATATAACTGTGTCCTAGTCTGACAGATACTAGCATGTCTTGTATTGTATGATGAACTATTAATACACATTGAATTTGAAATGGGATTAAATATAAAATCACAGATAATGGCAGGACAAAGAAAATGCCTGTTTCTGACACTAAAAGTACAGGTGTATCAGGAATATCGCAGTCCACACTGCACATGCTCTGTTGGTGAATGTTTCATTCAAAGCTTTCTGATGCATTGTGTCTTTCTTTCCTAGGTACTTTTACCTTCTGCCATGTGTTTGTCACATTTCCTTGTATTGTAAACTGTTTGTCTTGATTATTGGCTGGATAATGAACAATGTTTTAGATACTTCTACTTCTTCTACTACTACTACTACTACTACTACTACTAATGATGTTAATAAAGACAATGACAGATACAAATTTACAGTTACAAATTTAAAATGACAATAGGCCTTCCTGGCAGTAAATATGACATGATTTACCTACACATCTGACTTTTAGTTACCACACTCTGTGATATATGATTGTTGATCAACACTATGACATAGGAAAAAACACTAGTCAGACGTCATCTCGTCAAACAGACTTACAGTCTAGAGTAACCTACGTCATTAGGTTTGATGTTTTGACTCACAGAACAGGTATATGAGTGAGGGAAAGGGAGGAGAGATAGTCAGGGAAAAGAGAGCTGGTTGAAAGCTATTTATAATATGCTTCACACAAATAATATTTGTTGTATGAGGGGGCCCAGTTCTCTTTGAGCTCCAGATATAACCATCTATGATGATAAAATGCCAGATTCAATAACCTTCACTGAGAAAGCTAGTGCAGAATTCAAAATCAGGCTAATACCATTGGAAAAATAGAAGTTTATAATGGAAGAAGGTAGTCTCTGTACCAGGCTCCTCTATGATTTCCAAACTTGCAAATTACACCCAGAGCTTCTAGAGATATTCCTACAAATAAATTAAACAGAGTCTGGTGATCAAATAGCCATGAGAGTAAAAAATGCAGGGAACAACATGATTTCTTTGCTTTCATTTGAAAGAGTCAGAAAAAGCTTCAGAGATTAAGATTAACTAAACAGACAGAATAATACTTATGATAATTCTATAAATATGATAACAAAAAAAAAAAAAAAAAAACCCATGATAATGGTTACAAATACTAATATATTTGCAGAGGCCAACATCTGAATCAATTAACATTGAAAACAAATTCAACTTTTACACCTGAGACAAAAAAATACATAGGGGCACAAACACATTTTTAAAAAAAGAACAAAAAAACTTACTGGAGTCAAACTTTCAAGTCCATTTCATTTTTAAGTCAAAACATGGAACCCAAGGATGCTAGATGAACTGAATTGTATGCTGTTTTAATACTTTTGCTTTTTCAATTTTGTCATTGTGTTAGTTTTGAGCATCACTGCTACAGCAACAATTGAACGAAACAACAAAAAACTACATACACCATTTAAACAGACATCCTATGTTAACTTAGAAAATAAGTCTTCTTCAACTCAGGAAGAAAGAAAGTGGTAAAAACGAAAGAGCATTGAATTGCACTAACAAATATACACAGCCTGCCTGCAAGCCACAGGAGGCTGCTCTTCCTTCTGACAGTGTATTTATACAACTTTTATCACAGTTACTAACTGTGTATACATGAATTAAACAAACTGCTCCAAGGCTTTGCTCATTTTTACCATCCGTCTCTGTTTGAAATTGTAATCCTAGCCAGCAAGACAGAATAAATTGTATGATTTATGACAGACTGCAATCAAATATCCTACTTTGACGAGATCTTTTCACAGCCTCTCTTTCTTCGTATGGTCTTCTTTTCAATTCAATGAAGACAGAGATAAAATTATCATTTGACAAATAGCAAGGCATGACGGAAAAATCATTTAGCTTTTGCTAGGGTTCCCAATGTTTACAAATTCATACCTTCTTGATTTGAAAAGGTATATATAAATAAAAGCCATCAAAGCAAACACACATGGGCAAACTATTCAGCATGTTGACACACAGTATTTGTTATCACATGCAAAGAAATATTACATTTATCACTACAATGTACGTGTTATCCTCTTCAATGCTCACTTCTCTGCTATCATGAATGCACCACATATTTATTAAACAATTTCATATTGTTACATGTTTCTATGATTTCATCTTACTGCATTATTGGTCACCATCTTGTGAAATATAGTTTCTTTTTCACCTTCTACTTGTAGTTGGGTAATTCTGTGAAGTTGGGGCACAAAGTGTAACATTTTAGCATAGCTCAATACTAATTATGCTATACATATATTGTTTATAGGCTTTACATTTGTATTGAGACCATACATTTTCCTGGAAATTTGTGCCATTCAGACTCAATTTTGATGAAGTTATTAAAACGATATGTAACGGTGTCCTGCAGCATCGTGACGTGTCCATGTAGCATCGTGATAGTTAAAATCTGGTCCTAAAAGACAAATTAATGCAATTAGCTTGACCAAAATTTGATATAATATGCATAATTACTAGATTAGTCAGATGCTAAATATCTTAACTCTCCTTTCCACAGTTTTACTTTTACAAGAAAATTACACAATGTGTCACTATGCTACGCGGTGTCCACCAAATGTCACAAAAAAGGACACCGCATAGCATCGTGATACATTTTGTAATTTTCTTTTAAAATTAAAACTGTGAACAGGAAATTTGAGATATTTAGCTATCTCATTCATATCTTGTAAATATGCATATTGCATCAAATTTTGGTCAAGCTAATTGCCATAATTTGTCTCTTAGGACCAAATTTTAAAATATCACGATGCTACATGGACACGTCACGATGCTACAGGACACTCCTACATATTGTTTAATAACTTCATCAAAATTGAGTTTGAATGGCACAAAATTTCCAGGAAAATGTGCGGCCTCAATGCAAATGTAAAGCCTGCAAACAATAAATGTATAGCATAATTAATATTGAGTTATGCTGAAATGTATTTTTTAAATATCACGATGCTACATGGACACTGCCCCAACTTCATGGAATTACCCAGTTGGGAACAATGAAAACTTCACTTTGTAATAATGTATTGTATTATGTTGAAAAAATGGATCTCAGATAATTTTCATTAAAACTTTTTAGCTTTCTACGACTTACTGTTCACATGGCTTGTTTTCCTGGTTCCAGAATAATTCATTAGCGTCTCCACATGCAGAGCTGAACATAAGTAAATTTCTATGACAACAGCAAGGACATTAAAAGCAAAGGTTGTGTTTGAAGCTGAAAGGAAAACAAGCAGCTTGGTATTGGCTCCAGGGATCCTACCAGCATTATGCACATACAATTATTACTGCAGTAAACATAATCCTGTCAAAGCTGTGCATAATTAATGACATCTGAATACATATTACATGGCTGCAACATATCAGCCAGAAGCAGTGGTAGGGATAAATTCATTTCCAAGATAACATCAGGATCTCCCCACATGCCTCACAGACTGACTGTATCTACTATCTCAATATTTCAACACAAACAAATAATCATGCTAAATATTAGATTGTTTATATTCTTTGTATGATATTAGAGTCAAAACAACATGAACTGCACCAAGCTAATCACATTCAATGAATATTATTTTTCAACATGATGAGTCTACATGAAAAAGCTTCATCAAGAAGCGATTTAAACAAACATGCATGTTTCAGTTATTCCTACAAACTAACAAAGGAATTTTCATCATGGGGAAATAATTGTTTGATTGTGTGTGTTCAGGGCCCCAGGAAGAAGAGTACATGCCTACTGATGGGGCTACCCTGTGGAAATATGACTGACTGAATGAATAAATGAAAATAGCTATAAACACAAAATTTTCATTATTCAAGCTACACCAAGTTTTTGATAAACACACAGGCTTAACATACTGTACAAGAAAAAAAAAAGACATATAAATAGAAAGAGTAAAAAAGTGAGAAAAAGAGTGAACACAAAGAAGACAGGATAAAGAGGGAAAAACTGATGAAGAGCATCAGCCTGAAGTCACTAATGTGATAAGCCTAATCATTTCAACTTGTGTGTCAAAGTCTTGATGAATGGAAATCATATGATAGCTTGAGAGGAGCAACCCTTTCTGGAAGGCAAGTCTGGATTTCCAAGATGGTAACATCCTGCCTCAGGAATGAAGACTTCACATTGCCACTGCCAGTTAGTTGAATAATAGTTTGCCCCAATTTCCGCAGTGTTACCCTGTCTTTAAATCCTCCATTCTATTCAACATATGAAAGGCTTTCAATCCCACTTGCAAACTCCTTTTGTGACGCTTTCTTTATTGGTTGTCATGGTGATATATTTGGATTGCATCCCAAGGGGGGACAGTGAGCTGAGAGTGCAGTCTTTTTCTTTCCCCCGTTTCTCTCTTCTTTTTGGTGTGTTCCTGTTTCGCTAGATGCTAGCTTCCATTATTGTCACACCCTCAGGGAGAAAAGAACACCCAATGAAACGGGAAAATTCATTAGGAGTGCCCAAGAAAAGCAGAAGGAAGAGGTGAAGGGGTAAATGAGAGTGAGAAGAAGAAGGGTGAATCTGGGAGAGTGAATTAATCACTGTGATGGACACTCCTGTGTATTTTCTAAACAATGTCCTGACATGGCTGCTATTTGGAAAGCAAACATGACAATCTCATGAAAACGTTAAGACTTGGGTGTTGGACAATGCTTACTTGCCATGTGAAGTCACAATAGAAAGTGCAGGATAATTACTGCATAATTGCATTATGTCCTTATCATCACATGAAAGTGTTAAGGATCAATAATCCAAGGCTCTTGTAGCATTTGTAATAACTTTCCTATATCAAGTTTCAATGTGTACATGTTTCATTCCATATCTTGAGTAACGAGCATGCATTACTGATCTCAAACCTTGTTATCATTCATCTAATAATTGGCAGTTGTTTCTGGGAACCAGTAAGCATTTAGTCTGTAACCTCAGCACTGATCTCTTTAGTCTGTAACCTCACCACTGATCTCTCTAGTGGATATAGCTCCCACATCTTCCCTCGCAGGCAGCCATAGAGCCAGGTACCATCCCTCAGCCTCTGGCTACCAGCTGCCAGGGTTACATCAGAAAGGTGCTGACGGGCGGCAGAAAACATGTTAGACTTTAGTGCCGGTGTCACGATCATTACAGATCACTGTGTCACACTATCTTGTCAGATTCTTGTGACAATGAATCCTGAATTGTAGGCAGTGGATTGGTACAGAGTGAGTTGACAGCAAAGAATCATGAAGAGAATTCAGCAAACAGTGGCTAGGATGTGAAAGGGTAACGATAGTTGGAGAGGATCTTAATGCCATCAACAGAGATCGTCTATTTCTGCAGAGCAACACTCTGTGCCTAGCATCGATGATGAAACGTGAGCCTCCATTAATAGCCAGCCCCATCTGTCAGCTTCCATTGCCCAAAATTACTATTCCACTTTCATTGACCAATTTTAATCTACTTTCTTTAGTATTGGTCACATCGCCATGGATACATTCCTTTGTGTCTCCCTCTTAATCATATTTCCCCTAAAGACACACCTTTTGTTCTCCTAGCTAGATCCTCGTATGATTCACAGATCACTTCAATTTCACTGAAATAGAACAGTCATCTTTAAATTGCAAGGATTTGAATGGCTCAAAGAGAATTTTGAGAGACGGCAAGGAAGTGAGAAAGACTACTTGATGTGAGCACAGTCTGGTGTCAGCTGAAGCAAAGAGAGTGAAGGTATGAATGTAACTGTGTGAAGTGATTTTTGATGACATCAAGTTAAAAGAGTGCAATGCCTTTGGTCAGGATTTTACAGCATTAGTTAAGACAGCACGGTATTATAACATGTATGATAACCTATGATTGCTTACTAGAAAAATTATTAGACTTGAAATTTTCTCTTAATTCTGGAGTAAACTGGTTTCAAATTTAATCAGAAATGGAAGGCTGGTGTGGAAATTTGACACTTTATATACACCTACTAGTAAAGGGTTTTATTTGTACCAAACTGCAGAGAGACTCTGTATTGAAGACAATAGGACCAGAGACAAACACATGAGGAATGCTGGCATGGAGGATAAAGACCATGAAGTGTAAATTGTGCTTGTGATGTGCTGAATTCTACCTGTATTCATCCATGATGCTTGTACAGAACTCCTAGCTCCTAATAAATAAAAAGAATTACATACAGTATGTACTTTCAGCAAAACAAATTCAAATGCCATGACAGACATAGAAGGCTGAGAGAGAAAGATTCAGGGAAAAGAAGAGAGAAAAAGAGAGAGAAGAGTGGTTATTTGAGGGAAGTAGGAACCAGTGAATGCAGGCAACTAGTGATAGATACAGACACACATATTTGGTTCTATGTTTAAATAGCACAGGATGACAAGAAAGAAAGAGAAGCCCCTTTCATGAATTTTTCCCCTGTCTCTGTAAAAGAGGAGGGGATGGTGAGAGTTAGAGGCACGCGGATGTTCCCTATTGTCATGCAGATTTCAGTGAAACCCTGTTTGAATGGGACTTGTGGCAGGTGCCTGATTCACAGCCAATCTCTCTCTCTCTCCCTCTCTCTTCCCATAGCTATCACACTGTCTTTCTTTCTTTACAATATTCCTTCCTATGTCCTACCAAGCATGTCTTTCATTCAAAAATTTCTTTGTCTTTCTGTCATGATTTTTTTCTCCTGCATACCACTCATGTCTATCACACACAAAATCAAACAGTTGTCAGCCTTTCTTTTTTCGTACCTACACTTATTCAGATGGTATATTTCCTATACACATGCAATAAACGTACTAAGCTTTTGTTTTTCTTTTCTAATATCCCTTTGTAATATCTCTATGTAAAAGTACTGGAGAAGTATCAAAATTCTTCCTCTGCATGTCACGGGTAATTTTCTATTTTTCTTATTTGGCTCCTGTCTTTAGGTTTACATCTATTTCTTGGTCTTCTTTTCACCTTAAGGTAAGAGAAACAGACAGCCAAGGGGGTTTCTATATGAATTGCATCCATTATTAAGAGAGTATCGTCAAACTGTGTCAAAGACTTCAGAATAGCTGAACAAAAAGTCACAGGATAACAGCATATTTTCACTGGCATGCTTTGTAGATTGAGATTAGGGTGTTAATACACTTTCAATGTTTATCAGCTGTTGTTGGGGGGGGGGGAACAGAGCTTTTAAGTATGTATGAATGTAAAGTATGAAGACACACACATGTATTCATAGAACACTCAACAGTATGCAGACTAAACATATTTCATGATACTGAAAATGACTTCTCCTCTAGGATTATGCAGAATGAATTGAAATGGCTTCTAAACAGGAGAGGTATATCATACATCTCATATTTGCCTTCTACAGTGTATGATAGAAGCTAAAAACACTCAGAGCATGTTATTTACCCCTTATCATTCATATCTACTTCCAATGAATATCACAAAAAGATTAATATTTTAAGCAAATATGTAAATTGTTTAAGCTTTTCATTATGCCCCTATTATATTATCTTGCATCTTCTTACTGCACAGATATGGTTTCACTCATATGCATTGTTTTTTTCCCATTTAAACAAAATTACTGCTGTTTAAAAATGAAACAGAAATAAGAAACAGTAGTCAATTGAATTATAGAGAATACTGAACAAAGTTTCAAAGAATTTTCAGGTCAATTATGCACAGAAAATATGCACTATTAGTGCTTTGTCTGCTCTTTGCATTAACGAGTACAAAATTATTAACTCTTAAAAAAAAATCATGGAATGTATAGGATGTGCATTTCTTTCTTTCTGTTTCTTGCAGTGAATAATCACATCTTCCAAATTAAGTCTTAACTGCCCGCAAAGGTTCATAATTGTTTAGCACATCTCCAAGCTTTCACAGAATTCTACATCTCTCTGATAAAACAAGATTTGCTTTATTCCCGGGTGCTTCATTACCATTAATTAACCTAAATTTACTCCTTATGGAAAATACATTATCTTGCTCACTGATAAGCTGAAATTATTGATACCTGCTACAAATTAAGGAATGAATTCTGATCTTATTCATTTCTCCAATTAGATAGAAAATAAATTGTTTTACCATGTTCACTTCTGAGACAAGTACAGATGATACTGTTTAGTCTCATATTGATATATCAATCATGAATCAAGATAATCCATATCATGTTTTTCAGGGAATATTATGCAATTTAAACTAAAATACGCACTTTTATGTGAAGTTAATTCATTTCTTCCATGCTCTGATCCTTCATAGGACACACACATCTAAAAATTTTATAATATTAAATACAGGCATAAAATGTCCAGCTGTGATGCGATGCTGGTAAATGTGTGATAGCAGAATGCAATGCTTTGCATGCAGTCATGTCCAAATAAAATGACCATAAACAAAACACACATACACACACTGATATACTGTAGACAGACAATGTGTTGCCCATTGTGGCAATGCATATTACTAGATTCAATGATTACAGTAGGTTGCAAGGTCATTTTCAAGTTCAAGTCAGAAAGATTGAAATTGTTATAAAGGGAGAATAAAGTATGATTTGAGAAAGTAAAATCTCCTTTGAGGTGATTCTATGGAGTCCAGTAAGCATACCTGTATCATAGAAAGAGGTCAGTATTGGCAGTGCAGCAAATTGTGCAAAGTGTTAAATAAATTGGCTCTGTGCACGCAAATATGGACTTACATAAACCTCGACGCTATAATAAAAACTTCTCTATAATTAAACAGAATGGATAATATCTACAATGAGAATGTCATTGCTTTTTTTTTATAGGTTTACATCAATAAATACAGCATCAAGCACAAGAAACAAAGCATGTAAAGTTCATCAAAGATAAAATATTGGAAAAAACAGTGTATAAAAGCCGTCTCTTTCATTTCCAATGTTTGACAATGCCTTCATAAAGAAAGATGGATTTGGGGTATAAAAATGACACTTGTGTTTGCTGGATATACAATAAGAGAGTGGGCTTCAATATGTTGTTTCACTGCTATCTTGTTTTCTTCCATTTTGATGACTCACAGTATTAATGGATGATGATGTGAAAGATAGCAGCACTAATAAACTCTTTAATGTCCTCTGTTGTTAATGAGAAGCAGGAAATGTGATTCTCGAGGCTCACTGCACCACAACACCCCTTTTACATCAGTACCCACTAGGACGAGGTCATAGATGATCTCCTTTTTAAAATCACTTATATGTAATATGGCATCCTCTGCTTGGATATACTGCTTGCTTGTATGATTGTTTTTATCTACAACTTTAATCTCCATCCCCTCCTCCCTGGCTATGTATTGGTATACTAATGGTTTGATTTCAAACTCATTTTGAGTAAGTATCCCATCTAAAAGTTGTCATCTCCAATATGGAGCCATCCCTGGAACCATCAACCTTGAGCTTAATGTGCACAATCAAAATCATCAATACAATAATGGTTGCGGATTCTTGCATAATTGCCCTGGGAACATAAGGTAGTTACACCAAGCTGGGGGGAAAACCACTTTGAGGCAAGGACAATTAGGGACAATTTAAGGAAAACAAGCCTGAGACCATTACTGTTTGTTGTTAGTGTGTCTTCCTGGATGGCATTGCACTCTTTTGGCACTGACCTTCTCTCATGGAGCACAACTCACACACGCTGTGAGAGACAAACTGAAGCTAGCTCTCTGGACATCACAATGCCAGAAAGACAAGTTCACTGCCAAGACGATTTGCCTGATGGGTCAGCACACGGTCGCTCACTTCAACTTTGATTAGGGCTAAATCAAGCTGCTGTTGTGCCTTATGGAAACAACATACAATCACTGCCCTGATTCCAACCTTTCAATTATCTGGGTCGGCAGAGACAAGTTGTCGTTTCATGTCTAATTTAAAAACAAACTTTGAGATGAGGACCCATGCAGATTGGGAAATTGCAGCATTAGCTGAAAGACATATCTCCCTTGTATTTTCTCTCTCTAGGAATGAGATTACTTACAATTCTTAAACAAATACATGCCTTTTGCATATATATTTTTTGCCGAAAAATAACCTACAACTGCTATACCTTATTTTGTAACATTTCTTTCATTTCTTCTGGATGAACCTGCTTTATACACACATTATTGGTTCCTTAGATACCATGTTGTGACTGTCACTTTCTTTTTATGTAGTCTGAATCAGTCAAATAATGTTCACAAATTCTTGCTTTACTGTGCCAAGATGGAAAATAAAGCAAAAAGCAACCAAGTGACCTAGCATGGAATAGTTCATTCTAAACATCTTGATTGTATTATTCACTTTGCAAGTATGCTTAGTCTTCAGTATGATGTTTAGTCCTTTAGTTGAATTTTAAGCAGTATGCTTGTATGCAAGACTTGCTTCACTGGAATGAGAACAAAAATATATTCTGTTTGTAGTTACTCATATCCCCTCTCAAGAAATTTTGTGCACAAAGCTTCAAATATATATATACAGTATACCTATTTCTTTAAATCAATTTCTTTCAAACGGAAAGTGTAGGTTGGATGAGAAGATTTGACCTGTCACACCCAATATCCCTTTCATGATACAGACAGAATTCAGACACAAACGAAGGACAGGGCCTGACATATATGGCTGTAACTTTCACATTGAATATAATATGATATTAAATGCTTATTACTGGCAGTAGAGTTCAATGTGTACAATATTCAACACCCCACCCCCCTAAAAACACCATAGAGACCTGGATGAGATACAGAAAATACCTTTCTTATGTTGTCATGGCAGCAAATCATAACATATTGGAAAGGAAATTGTGTGTGTCCATGGCCATGAGCTTCATGCTTGTGTGTGTGTGTGTGTGTGTGTGTTTATGCATGTGTGAGAGAGAAAGGGAGGGGGAGGGGTAGGATTAATGAGATAGTGAAGGGTAGGAATGGGGGAGGGGGTAAGGGATTGTGGAAAGAGTGCCATTCTAAACCCTCTCGCCCATGTGGGAACAGAGCACTAGTAAGTCCTCATCTTTCACCCAACGCATTAGATAAGGTAAACATGTCACAGTCAGGATGATAAATCATCTTCCCTCTTCACCCTCCCATAGTCGCCTCTACGTTTAACCCATACAATCTCACCTCATCTTGCTGCTTCTTTACACATGGAGAATAAGACTCCATATGGAGTAAGCAGTTACATAGGAGGAGTGTGCTTAGCCATTTTTACAGCAAAGATAAAGAGAAAAATACACTAAAACTTGTGTTATATTTTCAAAGTCTCACACTCAAACTGATTTTTATACCAAACTGACCGTTCTACTTGTCTTGCTCCTGTGGTCATGACAGAGGGAGGAGTAATACAAGGCTGTGCAGAGAGAGTTTGAGTAGATTCAGACTGGAGACTGTGCACTGGGATCTCTGAAGAAATACCTGGAAACTGGCATTGTACAGGTTCAGACTGGAGAAATCTTGGAAATATTTCACTGACAAAGGATGCGTGAGACTACAAACCATCTGGTAGGATTAAGAACACATTCAGCATACAAGACTGGTGGGTTCAGTGTGAGTGAAAGACATGCCACTTCTTTGGCCTGCTGGAAGAGCAGTGCCATGATAATCAACCCATTGATTGTAGGCATTTTTGGCAAGACAAGATGTGGGTAGAATGACTGTTTGATTTGCTCAGACTGTACAACAAGTTAAAATTTGGGAAAGTGCACTCAGCATTCATATAATACCATAAAGATTTGAAACTTGCATGAGAAAACCACACAAGATGAGTGGAAGCTACGTTCATATTCACAGTGCCTATTCAGAACACACAAATTTACAGAGGATTATACCTAAAACTCAATAAAACAAGACTATTGGAATATCAGAATGAATTCAAATTATTTTGGTTATAAAGCATTTGCCAACAACCTGGATGCCCTAACAGAATCATGTAGTACATAGACTGTGATGAATTAAAGAGACTATCACTATTCATAGATTATCCATGGGAGCCCCATGTTTTCACTGCACTGTGGAATGAATTAGCATTTCATTTTGATACCTTATTCACACCAATTTGCCAACTTTGAAAAAATCCCCTTTTTTCAATCTTACATTCAATTACCACTTCTGTTCACATAAACTGAAATATACAGTTTTTGAATATTGATTTTTGCAATGCAATGTGAAAACCATTACTGTAAAAGTGGATATTTTTGCGCAACTAATTTTTCACGCTTGGCCACGTAAGAAGAGTTTCGTGTGCTTTTAATTTTGCGAAATCAAGACATCAGCTACTGGAACATATGGCACGTAAAAATATTTGCGTTGCTTTTATTTTCTCGCTAGCTTCTAGTTGCGCGAAATCCGCGAAAATTTCAACACCGCGAAAATTTCCACTTTTACAGTATTTGTTGTGTGTGGACACACATACACAAAATTATAAAACTCTGGAGATACAAATCACCATGCAAAAATTGATTTGCTTGACTTTTTATGAAAACTCTTGTGACACTTTGCCCTGTATAGCATTTGTGAATGGCAGGTGAAGAAACCATCAATTCTGTTTTAATCCCACAATGCAACTTGCAACACTAGGTCTACAAACATTTGGGTGCCGGGGTCAAGTTCAAGTCATTGTTTAGGCAAATGCAGCCTGGATATTCAGAGCCTCAATTTGCAGCTGATTGATTTGTATTTTCATATTGTTGTGTGTGAACAGTGGCAAATAAAATTGGTTTTCACAGTGCGATGCAAAAAACCGATAACTCCTGTGTGTGAATGTAGCTACTATTCATAAAAACAAAACAAAACAGGGAACCTTAAAACTGAGCTGAAGAGACTTAATGAAACAAACTTCAGTTTTGTTTGTAAATGACGGGTAAGATTTTTCTTCCACGACTTTTGATGAGCTTGGCTCTAATAGGCAGAATGTTAGTTTATCTAGGCCTCTGTCGTTCAGTATCATTCATTATTCCATCCATTGTAACTTCTTCAAAATCTTCTCATTCATTTACAGAGAGTGTATCATTTCATGGAGCAAAGCAGCTCTAAAGGAATAACGTTCATAACGTTCATGACATGACCGAGTCATGCATTTTCAGAAGAGATGATAAAACCTAGGGTTTTTTCCTTTTCCTGCTTTGCATACATTTTCTTCTATCCACTGATAGATACATAATCAGGTTGTCAATATTGTATTTGCAGAAACTGACTCCACTGATTTTTATCCCCCTCAAATTCACAACTGGGAAGTCATGAATCTAGAGAGAGAGAAAAAAAAGAAAGAAAACCAAACTAGAAGTTCATTTCCCACAGTCCACCTACGGTAGTCAGTGCAATAAGGTACAGTCACATGTGTGTCTATCCCACTAAACAAATAATGCCATAGGAAACTGGCTAAATAGTTCTTGTCTTTCAAAGTCAAGCTAATCTGGTTTAGATATGACACAATATTTTTCCAGCAAGAATATGAATCATCAAAATACTTCTTGCATTTAATAAGCAAAAGCTGAATTTATATTCAAATCAAGTTGTTCAAGCATGTGGCACATTAGACATCAAAATAATTCTACGATCCTCATAAATTACACACTTCATGACAGATTTAGTGGCATTCACTCTCTGAAAGCATAAAGTGGCAATTTCTTCAATAAGGTCGGAGTGTGTCGAACACAAGATTAAAAAATTGTATGATAAAGAGAGTCAATATTTCAGGTTATCAATCACTGAAATTAAATTGTTCTGTGAAATCAGGAAAAAATAGAGTGATTGCAAGATTTGAAAGGAAGGTGGCCAGGGAGGAAAAGCTTGTGAGACTGATTGATATGGGATTCATCATTTTTTAAAATCATATTTATTCAATTTTGTTAAATCATATTTATTCACTTCCATTCAAATAAAAACAGGATTTGTGTTCGGTATATATCTGTACAATGTTAACAAAATTCACCATTGGTCACAGTTAGCATAAATAATAATTCCTTTAGTGTGTGCTATTCTTGCCCTTGGGAAAACCGTTTTCTATCAGCAGGCCATAAAAAGACCTATTTCACAGCAAGGACTACATCTTGACAAGTTTGTTTTCTCTTTCATACAGTCCCCACTCCTTGCAGCTGAGATGTGTGCATGATTTGACAGAGACTACCATTTTCACTTCTACCCTCACTCAGGTATAGTGACTGCCAGCCTTCTATACCATCCCATCTGCAGGGCAGTAGGCGGCTGGCTCCCGCTAAACGACAGACACCCATCGCACAAACCCCGCGACATTGAACAGAGAAGCACAGTAGCAAGACGCACGCAAGCCTCCGGCTTTGAAGTCAATCAATAGACGGGGTTGTAACACGACTCGGCCGCGGGAGAAATCACGTTATCTCTCCTCAATCCCGTCCGCAAGTTTACGCAGCAGCTCCGAGAGGATTCTCCCTCCAAATTCCCTCCTTTTTTTTTTGTGACATCACCCAACTGGGTAATATCGGCACGTTTGCCATGCTCACGTCGCAAAGTGATGACTATCCCTAGGTATAGCGTATAACCCTCGCCAGGGGGTGGAAGCGATGAGGCTAACATCCATTGATGAAGTGATGGTCTACTAATTTAAATGATAAGCAACACATATAGATTGAAAAAGAGAGGAAGGGAGAGGAAAAGAGGGTGAGTTCCTGAGGTCAGAGGTGAATGTACTGTGGAGAGAAAAGCAACAATCCTCTGTCTTACAGGGGTCCTCTAATACCACCTGCTTCTCTTGTCACACTAATCGATGCTTCCACAATGTTTGATGGTATCAACTGATGCATTTCTTTTAGTGACCACCATCCTTCTATCTTCTAATCCATCAAATGGATTTCAGAATTTGGTCAGCTTCTCTCATGGCAACCCCCCACCCAAAAAAAAAAAAAAAAACAACCAAAAACAACTGAAACCTGTTTTGTGGTATTCACCTGAAATTTCCTGCCATGCACACATCTCGCCAAAATGCACCAGAATCAATGGAACACAGGATTCATTGACATACTGGTATTGGTCAGCTGTGGACATTTCTGACCACACTATGAAGTAGACAATGACTAGCAGTGCTTTGTGTGGAGATGGGCCAAGGGGCATAGCAGTCACCACAATTGGATGATAGTAACTGACCAAGAAAGGAATATCATAAAAGGAGAACAGCATCTGAGAAAAGAGAGAAAGCATTAGTCAGCGGGAATACCTTCAAGTTTCCGTCAGCACAGAACCCACATTTGTATCGGTGTTGTGGGAAATTAGTTACCAACTGCTACAAAACACAGATGACAGGGAACAATCTTTGTTGTAAATGGAAGCTGAAGGGCAATAACGGTACCTGCAATTTGGAAGGGGAGGGGGTTTCTAATGATATTACCCCCTCCAGCTTCCACTCCTCTAACGAGGTACGTCTTGCAATTGCCAGTGACAGACAGAACTTGCCAAAAAACAGCCAAATTATTACCAAATGATTGGCCAACTTCCTCCATAAGATATTTAGTCTGTACTTTTGTACTCTTGTCGAGGAGGAGATTCTTTTTTCTCCTCCTCTGTGGATGCAATGGGAGGATGAAGACCTTCTGTGTGCTAATACAAACTGGCAAGGAATTCTAGCTTTTAATATCGGATGTTGGTGATGTAATGGGATGCGAAGGATCAGCACAATCGGGCAAATAAAAATCCCAGTTTACCAGGGCTGGGAATTGAGACAGATTCCTTGCACTAAGCACTCTCGTCAGCTAAGTAATTCGGAGGAGGATATCAGCAGGAGGGGATTGCCTGCTTTCTTTTTTCTTCCTGCCTTTGACTTCTCTTGTCCCTCTTTCTGGGAGGAAACAGTGGGGTGACCTTCCCCCAACCCCAATTCATACTTTCCTCTGACCAACACATCAACCTCCGCTATCTTGTTGCTATGACAACAAGGCTAGAAATCAGGCTCAGGCAAACACTGTTCTAAATCTCTATGCTATATGCATAAGCACTCAGTAAAATGGTTTTGAAAACATAAGTGCTTCTCTTGCATAATAATAACAGCACCCCCAGAATAGCTTGCTTTATGGACTCATGGCACTCTACATCTAAATCATCATAATGCAAGGCCAAACGAAAAAATGCAAATGAAGTTTTGATTGCATGCAAATAGAAAGATATGGATCTGTGTTGCATGATGCAGTATAGAGTCACTGGCATCCTCAGCTGGTACAAGCATCCATTAGGATATGATTTTATACGTTAGTGTTTCATAATATCATATGAACGTAATCTGGAATATTCATTTCTCGAGACCAGGGGACAACCTAGATATGTAATTGAAAAAAGAAAAAGAAAAAAAAAACCAGCATATATACACTTCACTTTCCTATCTTTTTTTTTGCCCTCTAGCTTCAGCTGTCTCATAGAAAAGTTATTAGTGGCTGTAGAAATAAGTACCACACTTCTGTTGCTACATAGTGTATGTAGTACTATATATGGTCATGGAGGAGAACTAACAAGCAGCTATGATTATTCCACTGGAAGGGGCAGGAAAATGACTAGACTTGTATAACATCTAATCTCCTTAAAAATGCACAAATGAACAGATTATCAAATAGAATACATTTTGTTTCAAGTGCTGATTAAGGTTACATGTCCTTTTTAATTTCTGCTATATTGTTTCCGGGCAATGTCCAATTCAAAGTCTTATACAAGGATGGCTGATTAGCTATTCAAATCCACATTACATGCAGTTGTCATCTCACACCGAAAATTTGTCAGGAAACATTGACCTCACAAAGAAAACTATTTTTTGTTTTGATTCATGACGAACAATCTTCTTGCTGTTTTTTACGGAGGATGAACTTTTGCCAGTTTGAACAAAATCCCCACTGCATTACAAAGTAATCTTTATTTGTACTGTTTGTAGACTGAATTCTGCTTTTGGGAAAAGAATGATAATTATTAAAGTGGCAACAATGAGAAAACAGCAACAATAATGAATACAACAACAATGATAATATCAGTAATGATAATAGCAGTGGTAGTAGTAGTAGTAGTAGTAGTAGTAGTAGTAGTAGTAATAATAATAATAATAACAATATCAATGATAATAATAATAATAATGACAATAACTATAATAGTAATAAAACAACAACAAAAACAAAATTAGTGGTGAGATAGCTATATCATAATATGAAATGGTATCAATTTTACTTTTTGATACATCAATCAAGTCTTGCATTTGTAATCAAATTCTGCTTGGAATACGTATATGACTGACACAGAAGTCAGGAGTCTCATGCTACTTTCAGGTATGCATCTTTGGACATGAAGGTTTTAAAGTTTCAAACACAAATTCACTTGATTTGTGCAGGCACCATATGTTGTTTGTGCCATATATCCTTCAATAACATGGGAAATATAAGGCAAGAAAACAAGACGGGTAAGCTAGAGGCAAGTATATTTGATGCAACTTCGAGCTGTTCTACAAGAGAAAAAACACAATGCAACTATAATTTGATTTCCAATTCTCTATCCTTGAGCATGCTTCATAATGGTTATGAGAAGTAATATCTACCATGCACCTTTAACTTGATTACAATTCAGAAGAAAGTGAGAGGACATATTTGAATATAACCAAGAAGAAAAAAAAAAAAGAAGGGTCGAATAATGTAATGAGAGAAGCACAATGCAGGGATATGATATATTTGTGTATTAAGAGTACAATGTCATGTTGGAAGCATTTGTCAGGCTATATTGGGAAGGAACACCAATGTAATGCAAGCACAATAAGATTTCTGGCAGGGAAATTGTCCAGTGAGACTGCAGGTGCAGGACAACTCCTACAGGTTACACATTAGCCAGGAATACCAGCTGTGGTATGTAGGGAGAATTGTGGTAGCCTATCATAGTGTACTACATAACCTGTTGCATTTTGTCATCCCTGCACTGATAAGACAGACAAAAATCCCTTGCTCTCTCAAACTTTTGGGCTTTGACCATCCACTTTGTTCAACTTAAAATAAAAATTGTATCTGTATGTACTACAAATGATAAAAGCATAGTCTATGCTTATCTGTGAGAAATGTAAACATAGACAGTTTCAGTATAAAGATGACAGGTAGCAGACTGATTAATGAAGGAATGACAAACACGTTTGTCAAATCCTACTTTCATAAGCCTGTTCCATCTCTTACCACCTGTAAACCTTAATGAGATTTTCAATAAGGGAGCATACCAGCTACCTGCTAATTGGACACGTTACATAATGCAGGTGGTGCTCAAAAAGAAAAATAACATTATCTTCCAGCACAGCTTACCTTAGACAGAAAGTGATCAAAATCGTTATCAACTGCACAGAATCCTGCATCCATATCGATGGATATGGCCGAAGGACGCTGCACCCGGTTAAAAATCGCAATGTTCACGGTTGATTCAAACCCCAGTCAGTAAGGAGTAAGAAGAACGGTACAAAGAAGTCCAAGATGATGATCCCAAACCTGTTGTTTTTACACAGCAGATTTAAACATCCAGAATGAGAGGACCAGAACAAAGGATTCCATGAACTTTCTTCAATTCTATGAAAATCTGATAAACAAATAAGCCCAAGACTGGTAGAGGAAAATTATCCCAAGAAAGTGACGCGATCTCCAAACTTTGGAAGTAGGAGATGGGTGGAATCTAACTGGTGTCAGGAGGCCTCTGGCAGTTGGCGTAGTATCACCCTCAGGTAGTCAGGTAAGATAATGGGCTTCCGACAGACTCTTTGTAAAGATGACGTGTGGATGGGCTCTATAGCACACTGGTCCCTAGCGAGTCCGGCACTTGTTACCATAGCAGGCTGAAAGTCAGGCTAGTAGGTACAATACACGCACATGCACACGCGCCATCCATCCAAGAGAGAGAAGGAGAAAAAGCAGAGCATTGGCCCAAAGCCAAGCAGGGGCAGTTGATCTGTGTAAAAGCAGGGCTTTGAATAAAGGAAAAAGGTCCTGAGAACAGAGTGCGACATAAAACACACAGAGACACACACACACACACTTACTCACACAACAACATATACACACAGGCACATACGCATATTACTTGATACAGTGCAGAGGGGGTATTGCTAGTATACATAGTACATGCAACGCAAGACTGAACAAGAGAGTCGTCCGAAACAAAGCACTGCCACAACACGCGACAGGCCTTTTTTGCTTGTATTTTTCATTCCTCTTACCCCATCCCTGTTTTTTCCCTTCTCTCTCTCTTTCTCTTGTCCTGTCTTGACAATCACAACACCACAAGACTGGCTGTCACTCACCCTTCCCTTAACAACACTGAAACACAAAAGAGAAAGAAAGAAGGGGATAGAAGCCCAGTTTGAGACTCCGCCCCTCGCTCGCCAAGTCAGTCATGGTTGACTAATGTATGCATCTGCATCGTGAATGGCTACAGAGCTCTGTTTGTCATTCGTGCATAATGAGGTGGCGCACGAGCCTGGTGGAGGATACACGTGCCAGGAGACAAAGGTGGAGAAGGAATAATTGTTTGCCCACGTGCTGCTCAACAGAGAATGCCATTTATTGGAAGAAGTAATTGACCCAAGCAAAGCTCTTCCCACCACTGCTCACACTCCACCAACCAAACTTGGTCTCCAAACCCCAAAGTATCCTGGATGGTCCCCACTCACTCTCCCCCTTTGCTACCCTATGAACTACTTCTCCCACATTTTCTCAAACACATTTCAATTTTTCCCTGTTCTGTATCCCCCCATCCTCCCCTCCTCCTCCCCCCCCCCTAGGATCTTTACATTTTTTTTCTTCACTCATTTTGACCGTTTTATACTTCCCATGAAATAATCATGAACAGAATATGAGTTAACTCATTTTAACTTGGCTTTACAGAAAGCCTTATTTCCTTTCTCAAATCAGATTATCTATGAATATTTATAAATTGAGGACTATTTAAAAAACCCATATCATCCACAAGCTTATAACAAAGAATTTTGTTAAACCTGTATGGAATCTAATCCCTTATTAAATCAAGCAATATCATCTATTTGTTCTTCAGCCTACTCTCTCAGCCCAAATCTGCCTATTTCTAAATATCAACTGCTCTTAATTGTATGCCTTGTTGGATTCTCAGTTTGATGAAAGAGGCCTCACATCCACGGTCTAGCTCCCCTAACTTCTTATTTTACATAGTAATGAAGAATTTGTATCACTGTGAAAATGTTTCCACTGTTACTTCAAAGACACATACTTATTCCTCACGTCTGCCTTGTATTTCTTTTTCTTTACTTTGTTTATATAAATGTAATCATCATCATCCCTCTCTTCTAAATGCTTTGATTCTTTTCAGTACTTTTCATAGCCAGTATATCAACATCTATTCACTCTTCAGGGTTCTATCATTCTGCATGCGTAAAGGGGTCAGTCACTTTAAATCATGATTCTCCACATAGATATGTCTTTACACAATCTTGCTTTTTCCCATCACCGGGTGAACCTTTTATCTTGTTATTTGTCTCTTTCTGACAAAATGTCCATCCCTCTCTTAATCTCTTTCTTGATCTTATCCTTTAATCCTAATCCTATATTACTCTTTGTTTCCACTTTGTAGCATCTCTCCATACCCACTGCTCAAGAAACCTTCCCAGACATCAATCCAAAACTCACCTGATAATCTCCAGTAGCAACAGTAGTCAGTGTAGAGAGACAGTTCTGCACCAAGAGTGATGGAGGCAGGAACACTCCCTTGTCTTGCCCGAGACAGTGGCCGAACTACCAGTATGCTCTTGGTGGTGTTTTCCTTGTGTGTTGTGATCCTTTCAACTTAAATCAATCTGCTCAAAGTCGGTGTTTCTCAGCTGTGACCGGATTCTACTGAACAAAAATAACAGATAGCCATGGAAACACAACAAGGTACTTACCACAGATGATAAATATAACTGTATTTATGACACAATGACATAACAAAGAATGCTGCATGAACACAAATAGCAACAGTTACTATGCACAGGTAAAATTTATAAGGCTAAGAGCACAGCAGAAACTTGTACGATTTCAAACAAAGTGCATTACTGCTGCATCACACATCTTCACAATATCAACGCTACGCAATCTTCTGAACTTGCATAAAAAATTAGACAATAAATCCAACTCTACAGCTTGCTTTGAGACACATATTTTTCACACATTTGACAGTGAGGTAGACAAGAGGTAATGTAAAACAGTAATAGAAAGGCAGACAGAGAGAGATAGAAAATGAATATACTCTCTACCACATAAAAAAACTATCAAGAATAATCACAAAATTGGGAATGCATGGTAGTTTAGAAAGCTTTGGTCTTTAGTGTATTGCAATTAATATTTCTTTTTAGGGGAAAGCAGTTCAGCCATACAGAAAATGGTATTTCATATAGTGCCATCTATCTGAAGAAAGCCTAATATTGCAACATGAGAACACACTTTTATGAGAGATTAGAAGTCAATCACTTCAGTTACTCAGTAGTAGAGGTTGAATAAAATTATTCTCTTCTGGACTGATGAAGGAAAAACATGCATTATGGCTATTGATAAGAAAGAACATTTGAGATTGAATACTAGATTGCAATCAAAGTAATACTATGAAATTTTGATGGATATTGTTATCAAATATTAATATGCTGTATTTTTAAATAGGAATTATTCATAGATAGTGCTGATTCTTAAAAGCTTGCAAGGGTTTATCATATCTGATATAAACATGAAAGAATAGAAGTCCTTAAAAAAATTGTTAAGCATTCCTTTATATTCAGATCCATATGTGGAATGTTGATGTGAATCTTATTTACCATTTTATAAATATAAAGTACAAAATGTTACATTATATCTACAAATGTTAATTAATGAAAAAATTTGTTCAAATCATGAATTACTATCACATGTACAAAGCAAGCAATGATTTTGAATTGGAGGGATTCTTTAACATAAATATTTGAAAAAACAAACAAACATACAGTGTAATTACTGAGTGAACAACCTACTCCTGGTATAGTTATAGATCAGAATATATCACCAACAAACTATACCATTAATAGACTTTCTCATCAGCAGAATGTAGTGCATACCAAACACACACACACACACACACTTATACAAACATACAGCACACTCTTGGACACATAAAGCACATATCACACATTCACATGCCTAGGGCAGATATCTCACATCTAAATTCATCTCAAACTATTGTCCTAGAGTAGAGCTAAGAATGAGAAGCTAGAGTTTGGTAGCAAACTGAGAGATGAGGTAGAGCGGAGAGGACATTCACAAAATAAAGGAGGCTTCCACCATGACCACCCTATTTACTATTTCATCCTTTGGCTTGGCTGCATTCTAAAGAACTCAAGCCGCTGCATCATTCCATGGAGTTCAGGAACAAAAGGTCTAGATATCACGATATCATGGTCAGAGGAATTCCCCCTGTTCTTTACATTTAGGTCTTTCTCTGAAAGGCAGAGCTTTAAAAGCGATCTTTTAATACAGCCTGATGCAAACTAAAACATGAACAGCATCAAGACAAGAAATAACACACTACTTGTCAGAAAACCAAAGCATGCCAGATTCACAGTTGTTCATGCCCTAATACTTGATAGTGCATCCAGTAGACTTTGCAACAGTTTTCATTTGACTGTTAGTGAAAAAAATTAATAAATTAAATATGGGTAAATACAGAAAGACAGCAGGCACGACAGAACTACAAGAATGAATATTAGGGATAATATCAATGCCCAGTACTTATCATTGGCACCTGTCAGACAAACCATAACAATTCAGTCACTATAAAAACATATCTTTTTGAAATAGCAATGACAAACTGACAAAAACATTGGAAGACAATATGACTTAGAACCTCTTGCCTTTTAAACAGTAAAGGGTTGTATTTACAAAAAAAGGAAACCAATATTGAAATACTGCAAACACTTATCACCACAGGAAACATATAAAGAAACAAACAAACACATCTCTCATGCCAGGATTCTGCAGGGTATAATATTTTGGAAACATGAACAGAGAAAGAAAGAGAGAGAGGGAACACAAAAACACAGCTATACTAACACTACGTATGCCATCAGTTGCAATGTTTAACGGAAACTAGATTTATAATGATGTTCTTTGATATCAATGCATAATAGTGATACATGCATGCCACATATTTTCATCAACAGAGTTTTGAAATAAACACATTTTTTAAAATATTGAATAAAAATTTTACATGCAGGCATGTTTGAAATAAAAAAAAAAATAAAATGCAATGAAACTGCATGCATGAATATAAAAATAGTGCCATCAATAGACTTATGAAAACAGATGAAAAATGCAACATGCAAAGGATCCCTTATTTACCGATGAAAGAATTGTAATAAACAGAGAAAGGAAACAATGTAAACGCATCTATACTACAATTTATGCATCTAATTCAAACTAATGCATCTAATTAAAAAATAACAATTTAAACATTTTTATCTAACCCTGCCAGGATTGTAAACACCGGTAAATCAAATTGCATGTAACCAGAAAGACAAAATTACAGAAAGCTGAAGACAGCACATTGATGCTAACACCTATTTGGTGGGCATAATAACAGTACAATGAAATAACACTTTCAAAAGACCAACTATCATATTAAATAGACTGATAAGGGTAGAGGGTCACAGAGAACACATGGAAATCATGGCTCATGATATTCAATGCAAATTTAATGGGCATTACTGATGACTGCTAGTTTTAATTCTTCTGACATGTCAGAACAGAGGTACTTTCTGGTCACCCTTTTAAATGTATAATTCACACCTATGCACTTGAGACTCCCTTTGCCAAGTCAGTTCCAAAGTATGAACAAAGTGTTTCTAGTCACTATTAACCACACCATTCCACAAGAATTGTGGTCAAGTGTTGATGGTATGCTAAGGTAATATTCTTGCAGTCTGCTTCATCTATCATCAAAATTATGTTTTCTTTCCACCTCTATTAAAATGAATGTTGGCAGTTAGTTAAAAAAAACACAGAAAACAAAACAAAATACCAAGACCCATAACACATAAGAACTATAAGAAAAAGTCTTTAAAAGACAAAGAAATGCTTTACATGCTGTGTAAGGCATTGGTACACAGGGCATTAGTTTGGTCACACATACGCATATAGGCAATGCAATGAAAGAATATGGGCCTAACAACTAACCACTCTGTTCATAATTAAACATTGAGCTCTGTCTTCATCTTTTTCTCTCCTTTATCTTCACTTTCCCATCTATTCTATATTGCACATGATTGGGAAGGTGCAATGAGTTTTATGAGCCTTAATACACCCCTGAGCTTAGAGGTAATTTTCTTTTATTGTGATCTACGAGTGATGGGAGGAGCCACGTTGGGGTGGAAGGTTGATGAGAAGAGGCTGATGAGGGCACTGAGGAGATGAAAATCAAATAAAAGCTCCAGACTATCGGAAGGCACTGACATATTCCACTTTTTAATAAATACAAAAACATTCAAGCTTGGAAAAAAAAAAGTTTCAGATTTGCATGTCCCCATGGTGAAGAAAATCAGTGAATAGAGTACCAAAATGGTACATAAAAAGAATTTGGCAACATTTAACAAAATCAATGAAATTTATCAAAATGATCACACATTCATATTCTATCATGCTACTGCTTATATGAAATATAGAGCGAAAAGAAGAAGCATTCAGTGCTATAAACATCATAGTTTATCAGCAAGTCAACATGGTCAGAAACTGTTACAACACAGAACAAGGCTTAAATCAAAAAATGAGCAAAACAAACATGAGCACAATCATCTTAAGAGTCACTGGAAACTACACATTTGCTAATTAAACATAACAAAACATATCTTTGACAATAGATCAAACAGTAAATTATGTTTGGACAAATGACACAAAATTAATAAAACTATAAAACATAAAATAGCAGGCACCAGATGAGATGAATACACACTAACACATGACAATTTAGACAAAACATCTATACTGCAGGCAATATGATGAGATGTTACACATCACTGCTCATAAATACAGTTACCATAGAGATACACTTAGTGAGAGCTGGAGAGAAAGAGAGAGAAAGACAATCCAAATCTGATTACCAACTTGATATGTTTTGCTCATTCTCTCCCTCCCTCTCTCTTTCCTGATCCTGTTGCATTATGGAATTGCACTCTACACTGAAATTGATAAAAAAGACCTACTATGTGTTCAACTCTTGGCTTGTTCAGCGATATCGAAAATCTGTGGCCTGACAGTGTTACTTAGTACCAAACAAGGAGCAATGGGACATGTAGAGGTTGTTATTGTGGTGAGCAGAGAGAGAGAGACAGGGAGAGAGAGAGACAGCTAAAGAAGCTGGCTATGTGTGGGTAGCATTTCAGTGCTTGGTAGTAAAGGGTGAAGGAGAGAGAGGGAAAGAGGGAGGGAGGTAGAGGAGTGGTCTGTCAATTCCATGGGGGGTGGAAGCAAAGGTCAGAACAGCCGTGGGGGTTATTCTCCCTTCCACCACCTGTCTTGGCCTATTCACATGCAAATCGGAAACCCACAAAGGATACAATTAAACCAAGGCAAATAAGAATTAATGAATTGCTTTCTTTTCCACAAAATTTTATCATGAAGAGACATACACATTTGAAAACTCTCTTCTCTTCTTTTTTTTTTTCTTTCTTAACCTTGTCATGGACCAAACCATTAGTACGGAGGGATTTTGAACACGGAGGGATGAAGAGAATGGGTATTTTTGTCCCATTTCCTGTAATCCAATTTCATTGGCTCAGTTCAAAATTTAATTACTTTCAAAAAATAACACATGCAGGAACCAAGGTCGGGCATGTCTGCTTATTGGTTTACATCCCCCCATCTTCTCTCAAGAATGTCACAACTCCTAATAAATCAATTCAGTAATTTAGCAATTTTGCTGTTGGTCATGAGCCTCAGATTAGTTGTGATATTATCATTTCCCAAGGTTGTGCCAGAACTGGAGTTGCTTCTCTTAAAAAATTGACAATTACGTTTGTTTTTCTTGTTCTTTTACGCAAGCTGTAATCACAAGCATTTGAAAATATATGTGCACAGTTCAGCTCTGTCAGTTACTGATTAAATGATTATTTTTATGCCATCGGACTTTTTCAGATATGTAAAAAAATAAATATCAAATAAGCATTTGTGGATATAGGAACCAAAGTTCTTACATGCAAATTTGAAATTTCCGGTAATATCAACAGGCACATGAAAGTTGATCATTCAAGTATAATCATTTTGAATCATACACAGAAAAAAAAAATATGAAGGGCATAAAAACTGCACATTGGAGCCGAAAATAATGACTAATATATATAAAATAGAACAAGTGACAGACTGCAATCTAATTATCCCACAAATTATATCACTTGTTGAAACTAATAATTTTGTGTTTTCTTTCGAGTTGACAGTGTAAGAAAAATATAAAGAGAGACATTTCCCACTGTATTTGCCTACAGTAGATATACTCATCAACATGACTGCAAAAGTTAATGTAAATTCCTTTTTATCATATGTTGAGCTGTTCACTTCTGTAACACATATTTGTAAGTAAATGCTTCTGTTACTTTATTGTAGTTACTTAAAATCATACTTTATCCAACAGCAAACAGCAACTAGAGATTGTAATTTGTCATTACTGACAAATTAAGGTGATCCGATTTTTTTTAATCAGTGATTCGACTCCTGATCGCAATAGGCATGACCATACAGGTTTCATCTGTGTTTAGAGACATTGGCCGTGTGATGTTTGGATTCTCATTTAGAAAAGGGAGTCATATCTGCCATCTTTGGTACCAAATTCTGTATACACTAGATAACGAAGATATAGCAACAAATACATATGACCTTTGACCCACCTTTACACTCCCAAGATGGCACCTGAGGAAAAAGTGGTTAATTTGTGAAATGATTCTTGCGACATCGTCTATAAGTGTGCAGAATATGGGAAAGATAGGACAGGTATTCACCAAGATACAAGATGAAACAGTTATGACCTTTGACCCTTATTTGCATACCCAAGATGAAGTCTGATCACGAAGTCGTTATTTTATGAAATAATGTAGGTGACATGAACTAATCATGTCCAAAATATGGTGGTGATAGAGCATGTTTTTCTTGAGTTTTTGCAAAGAAAGTTGCGCAAAGAAAGAAATATTTCAATACATGGTTGATGAGCTTTAATTTCAACCAAGTATTTTGACGTGATACCGACATCGTGTGAAAAAATAAAGGGTACTCATATGATAGAACAAAGTCTCAGCTACAACATATTAAAATCTGGGAGAAATTCAACGTAGGATAAGTGTGATACTGCTCGATAAAGGTAGTCATGTTAATTTTCATTTCAAGAGAAACTGCACTATTATAGAGATAACTCGCAAATGGGTCAAATTTGACAAGGTTACATTCAATCTATTTTTACGAGGTGAAGATTTCATCCAGCGAAATATTTGACTGATTAAAACTGATAGAGAATTAAATAAGCTACAGTATACTGAAATCTGGGTGAAAATTGGCCAGGGATAAGTGAGATACGCTCGAGTAAACTTGAAATTTGATGACGTCATTTTGAAAATTTACTTTTTTTACTTTATTAAGAAATTTGATATCTTTTAATCATTTTGTCAACATAACCAACCCATGAAATGATATGTACAACTCATCAGCTTTCAGAATGTGTCAAGAAAATGGGGGGTCACCGTCCATCCTGACGAGTAAAATCCGATTTAAAATTGGCGGTTTTTTGGCATAGTTGCACTGTGTATCCCCATTGACGCACGCGCGAAATTTTGAATTTGACGGGCCCGTATGACGTCATATTGAGTCGGATCGACTTGAAACTTGGTAGAAATATTTCTTGACATTTTGGACATCCGATCCGTGTGAAAAAACTGAAAATTTCTATTGCATATGAGCTGTGTGTGCGAATATGTGCGCGCGCGTACGCGTCCGTCCAATTTTTTCAATTTTTCAAAAAATGCTCGAAATGGTCTGAAACGTGTGCAAAAAAAATTTGAGCTCGTTTTGAGCATACAAATATTTCCACGCGCGCATACGCGCGCATTTTGAGATAAAAATGAATTTTGAGAATATGAGTAGAATTCACTTGACTTGAAATATATGTGACGTAAATTTCATTGAAATATTCCATTCCATTAATGAGATATGCATGAAAATGTGTTTTCATATAATGACGTCATAGTGACGTCACGGTCAACTGATCACTATGATTTTACTTGCGCTGTCGTCTTTGCGACATGATACATATATGGTATAAGTTTGATATTGATAGGTAATGCACTTTCTGAGCTAACCTCTGCACAACTTTTGAGGAGAAATAAAGAAAGAATCAGTACAGATACAGAAGGTGATCCGAAGGATACTCGGATCACCTAATGAAGCTAAGCTTTGATTATTTTAGCCGAATTTTTCGACGTGGTTTTCTACGTTGTATGAAAAAACGGAGGACCCATTACGATAGCGCAAAGTCTCAGCTACAACATATTAAAATCTGGGAGAATTTCACCGAAGGGTGAGTGAGCTAGTGCTCGATAAAGACAATCATGTCAATTTTCACATCTAGACAAATTCCCTCCCATAGAGATAGCACGTCATAATGAAGATAAAGAAAGAAGTACATATGACCTTTGACCCCACTTTGCAGAGACAAGATGGCATCTGAGCAAAAAGTGGTTATTTTGTGAAATGATCCTTGTAACACGGTCTTTACGTGTGCAAAATATAGGAAGGATAGGACAGGTATTCACCAAGGTACAGGATGAAACATTTGTGACCTTTGACCCTAATTTACATACCCAAGATGGCGTCTGATCAAGTAGTTGTTATTTTATGAAATAATGTACGTGACATGAACTAAGCATGTGCAAAGTATGGTGTTGATAGGATATGTTTTTCTTGAGTTATTGCAAAGAAAGTTGCAGAAAGAAAGAAATATTTCAATACATCGAAGATAAGCTTTAATTTCAACCAAGTTTTTGGACGTGATCGCGACATGGTATGAAAAAACGAAGGGCATATTGACGATAGCCCAAAGTCTCAGCTACAACATATTAAAATCTGGGAGAAATTCACCGAAGCATAAGTGAGCTAGTGCTCGATAGAAATAGTCATGTCAATTTTCATTTCCAGAAAAACTGCACTCCCATAGAGATACCACGTAAACTGGTCACATTCGACAAGGTTACTTTCAATCCATTTTTACGAGGTGATGCTTTCATTCAATCAAAATTGTATTACTACATAACTGATAGAGCATTAAATAAGCTACAGCATACTGAAATCTGGGTGAAAATTGGCCAGGGATAAGTGAGATACGCTCGAGTAAACTTGAAATTTGATGACGTCATTTTGAAAATTTACTTTTTTTACTTTATTAAGAAATTTGATATCTTTTAATCATTTTGTCAACATAACCAACCCATGAAATGATATGTACAACTCATCAGCTTTCAGAATGTGTCAAGAAAATGGGGGGTCACCGTCCATCCTGACGAGTAAAATCCGATTTAAAATTGGCGGTTTTTTGGCATAGTTGCACTGTGTATCCCCATTGACGCACGCGCGAAATTTTGAATTTGACGGGCCCGTATGACGTCATATTGAGTCGGATCGACTTGAAACTTGGTAGAAATATTTCTTGACATTTTGGACATCCGATCCGTGTGAAAAAACTGAAAATTTCTATTGCATATGAGCTGTGTGTGCGAATATGTGCGCGCGCGTACGCGTCCGTCCAATTTTTTCAATTTTTCAAAAAATGCTCGAAATGGTCTGAAACGTGTGCAAAAAAAATTTGAGCTCGTTTTGAGCATACAAATATTTCCACGCGCGCATACGCGCGCATTTTGAGATAAAAATGAATTTTGAGAATATGAGTAGAATTCACTTGACTTGAAATATATGTGACGTAAATTTCATTGAAATATTCCATTCCATTAATGAGATATGCATGAAAATGTGTTTTCATATAATGACGTCATAGTGACGTCACGGTCAACTGATCACTATGATTTTACTTGCGCTGTCGTCTTTGCGACATGATACATATATGGTATAAGTTTGATATTGATAGGTAATGCACTTTCTGAGCTAACCTCTGCACAACTTTTGAGGAGAAATAAAGAAAGAATCAGTACAGATACAGAAGGTGATCCGAAGGATACTCGGATCACCTAATGAAGCTAAGCTTTGATTATTTTAGCCGAATTTTTCGACGTGGTTTTCTACGTTGTATGAAAAAACGGAGGACCCATTACGATAGCGCAAAGTCTCAGCTACAACATATTAAAATCTGGGAGAATTTCACCGAAGGGTGAGTGAGCTAGTGCTCGATAAAGACAATCATGTCAATTTTCACATCTAGACAAATTCCCTCCCATAGAGATAGCACGTCATAATGAAGATAAAGAAAGAAGTACATATGACCTTTGACCCCACTTTGCAGAGACAAGATGGCATCTGAGCAAAAAGTGGTTATTTTGTGAAATGATCCTTGTAACACGGTCTTTACGTGTGCAAAATATAGGAAGGATAGGACAGGTATTCACCAAGGTACAGGATGAAACATTTGTGACCTTTGACCCTAATTTACATACCCAAGATGGCGTCTGATCAAGTAGTTGTTATTTTATGAAATAATGTACGTGACATGAACTAAGCATGTGCAAAGTATGGTGTTGATAGGATATGTTTTTCTTGAGTTATTGCAAAGAAAGTTGCAGAAAGAAAGAAATATTTCAATACATCGAAGATAAGCTTTAATTTCAACCAAGTTTTTGGACGTGATCGCGACATGGTATGAAAAAACGAAGGGCATATTGACGATAGCCCAAAGTCTCAGCTACAACATATTAAAATCTGGGAGAAATTCACCGAAGCATAAGTGAGCTAGTGCTCGATAGAAATAGTCATGTCAATTTTCATTTCCAGAAAAACTGCACTCCCATAGAGATACCACGTAAACTGGTCACATTCGACAAGGTTACTTTCAATCCATTTTTACGAGGTGATGCTTTCATTCAATCAAAATTGTATTACTACATAACTGATAGAGCATTAAATAAGCTACAGCATACTGAAATCTGGGTGAAAATTGGCCAGGGATAAGTGAGATACGCTCGAGTAAACTTGAAATTTGATGACGTCATTTTGAAAATTTACTTTTTTTACTTTATTAAGAAATTTGATATCTTTTAATCATTTTGTCAACATAACCAACCCATGAAATGATATGTACAACTCATCAGCTTTCAGAATGTGTCAAGAAAATGGGGGGTCACCGTCCATCCTGACGAGTAAAATCCGATTTAAAATTGGCGGTTTTTTGGCATAGTTGCACTGTGTATCCCCATTGACGCACGCGCGAAATTTTGAATTTGACGGGCCCGTATGACGTCATATTGAGTCGGATCGACTTGAAACTTGGTAGAAATATTTCTTGACATTTTGGACATCCGATCCGTGTGAAAAAACTGAAAATTTCTATTGCATATGAGCTGTGTGTGCGAATATGTGCGCGCGCGTACGCGTCCGTCCAATTTTTTCAATTTTTCAAAAAATGCTCGAAATGGTCTGAAACGTGTGCAAAAAAAATTTGAGCTCGTTTTGAGCATACAAATATTTCCACGCGCGCATACGCGCGCATTTTGAGATAAAAATGAATTTTGAGAATATGAGTAGAATTCACTTGACTTGAAATATATGTGACGTAAATTTCATTGAAATATTCCATTCCATTAATGAGATATGCATGAAAATGTGTTTTCATATAATGACGTCATAGTGACGTCACGGTCAACTGATCACTATGATTTTACTTGCGCTGTCGTCTTTGCGACATGATACATATATGGTATAAGTTTGATATTGATAGGTAATGCACTTTCTGAGCTAACCTCTGCACAACTTTTGAGGAGAAATAAAGAAAGAATCAGTACAGATACAGAAGGTGATCCGAAGGATACTCGGATCACCTAATGAAGCTAAGCTTTGATTATTTTAGCCGAATTTTTCGACGTGGTTTTCTACGTTGTATGAAAAAACGGAGGACCCATTACGATAGCGCAAAGTCTCAGCTACAACATATTAAAATCTGGGAGAATTTCACCGAAGGGTGAGTGAGCTAGTGCTCGATAAAGACAATCATGTCAATTTTCACATCTAGACAAATTCCCTCCCATAGAGATAGCACGTCATAATGAAGATAAAGAAAGAAGTACATATGACCTTTGACCCCACTTTGCAGAGACAAGATGGCATCTGAGCAAAAAGTGGTTATTTTGTGAAATGATCCTTGTAACACGGTCTTTACGTGTGCAAAATATAGGAAGGATAGGACAGGTATTCACCAAGGTACAGGATGAAACATTTGTGACCTTTGACCCTAATTTACATACCCAAGATGGCGTCTGATCAAGTAGTTGTTATTTTATGAAATAATGTACGTGACATGAACTAAGCATGTGCAAAGTATGGTGTTGATAGGATATGTTTTTCTTGAGTTATTGCAAAGAAAGTTGCAGAAAGAAAGAAATATTTCAATACATCGAAGATAAGCTTTAATTTCAACCAAGTTTTTGGACGTGATCGCGACATGGTATGAAAAAACGAAGGGCATATTAACGATAGCCCAAAGTCTCAGCTACAACATATTAAAATCTGGGAGAAATTCACCGAAGCATAAGTGAGCTAGTGCTCGATAGAAATAGTCATGTCAATTTTCATTTCCAGAAAAACTGCACTCCCATAGAGATACCACGTAAACTGGTCACATTCGACAAGGTTACTTTCAATCCATTTTTACGAGGTGATGCTTTCATTCAATCAAAATTGTATTATTACATAACTGATAGAGCATTAAATAAGCTACAGCATACTGAAATCTGGGTGAAAATTGGCCAGGGATAAGTGAGATACGCTCGAGTAAACTTGAAATTTGATGACGTCATTTTGAAAATTTACTTTTTTTACTTTATTAAGAAATTTGATATCTTTTAATCATTTTGTCAACATAACCAACCCATGAAATGATATGTACAACTCATCAGCTTTCAGAATGTGTCAAGAAAATGGGGGGTCACCGTCCATCCTGACGAGTAAAATCCGATTTAAAATTGGCGGTTTTTTGGCATAGTTGCACTGTGTATCCCCATTGACGCACGCGCGAAATTTTGAATTTGACGGGCCCGTATGACGTCATATTGAGTCGGATCGACTTGAAACTTGGTAGAAATATTTCTTGACATTTTGGACATCCGATCCGTGTGAAAAAACTGAAAATTTCTATTGCATATGAGCTGTGTGTGCGAATATGTGTGCGCGCGTACGCGTCCGTCCAATTTTTTCAATTTTTCAAAAAATGCTCGAAATGGTCTGAAACGTGTGCAAAAAAAAATTTGAGCTCGTTTTGAGCATACAAATATTTCCACGCGCGCATACGCGCGCATTTTGAGATAAAAATGAATTTTGAGAATATGAGTAGAATTCACTTGACTTGAAATATATGTGACGTAAATTTCATTGAAATATTCCATTCCATTAATGAGATATGCATGAAAATGTGTTTTCATATAATGACGTCATAGTGACGTCACGGTCAACTGATCACTATGATTTTACTTGCGCTGTCGTCTTTGCGACATGATACATATATGGTATAAGTTTGATATTGATAGGTAATGCACTTTCTGAGCTAACCTCTGCACAACTTTTGAGGAGAAATAAAGAAAGAATCAGTACAGATACAGAAGGTGATCCGAAGGATACTCGGATCACCTAATAATTTCTTTTCATTTTTATGTGCACATGACGTCACTCAAAAACTGTATTTCCCTCAGTGTTCTTTGAATCTATAAGTTTTTTGAAAATAAGGCAGGTTCATCATTGGTGTTTTTTTTTTTTACATTATTTTCTAGAATTATTTAGTGATTGCACATGAAAATAAACATATTGAGCAATAACGTTCATTTGTATTGTAAGAAGGTAAGTAGCATATCAATGCATGGCTTAGACATTCAAACATTCATTATTGACTTTACAGGGCACAGTGCATGATGGAGTTAGATTCATTATATGAAACAAATAATATCTAAAATGACATGAGCACTCTACTCTGTGAAAGATTCGAGACATTAAATTTTGATAAATCTGCATCAGTCAGACATTACATTTTTGAAGAGAGCTGAATCATTCATGACAGTGTGTTCTTATAATGTAAGTGCAGAATGTGCCTCTCTCATCTCACAAAGGAGAAATGTTCAGAGGGTTCAGACACATGCATGACAATGCTGATGGGAGAAACAGAGTTTTGATTGCAAAATGAAAAAAAGGGGGGGGGGAAGGGGAAAAGATGAACTATCAGCTTCTGCATCTCTAAGCTTACAAAGTTTCTATGACTATACATTGACAACTAGTCAGTACAATTATGACTGCCCAGCTCAAAACCCACAAAAAGTTGCAGATAAAGATTCTTTGTAATGGACCAAAATAAATCATTTGGGTTGACCAACTCCAACTTTCAAAGTTTATCTCTACCCACTGTTAAAATTTGGTGGCTTACAACAAAGCTGAAAATGAGATATTAGTGGGTGTTTTTTTTTTTTTGGACCATATTTTTGCTTTCATTGATACTTCAGTAAGACAACATTGGTAATATTATACATATAGTGATATGCTATTAATATCAGTACTGTGAATAAGCTTTAAAAGAATATCAGTAGGTTACTCATCACCAAAAAATGGTCCTAAATTCACTGTTCTGCCTAAAAGACACTGCCTTACATGTTTTTACTTAAAACAAAGCTGAAGTTAAAGTCAAGATCATATAAGTGATATACTTTAGCAAATTCAAAAACAAACACCTGCTTGGATGTCCAATGCTAATTCTAGCTCTCTTTGTATAAAACCAGAAGTAAAAATTCACTGCATAAGAATCTGAAGTACTGGTAAAAAAACGCATTATTGAATAGCAACTTTGTGAGAGATGCATTGTAACCAATGATATGATCCTAACTGTTAATTTATAAAAACAAACACTAACTTTTAGTAAGTTACTGTACCTATATCCAGTGCACTGGTACTAGTGTTATAAATCACCTCTACAGCACAAGCACAGGTCCACATAATGTTACACCTCTTGTGACAATGTGACAAGCAAGAAAAACTAAGAATCGTTCAATTGGAAGGCTCATCTCCTGGGTCAATACCATTAGGTGTGCAAACATGGGGGGGGGGGATTACTGTCTTATTGACAGAGGGACAAGGAAACAATAGGATCAGATTATCACTGCATTGTGGTCATACATGAGAAGAGTTTGTGTGTGTGTGTGTGTGTTTTCTACTTCTTTTTCTTTTACTTCTTCTACCACAGCAGTATTCACACACAGGAGTTAGTAGGTTTTGCATCGTGGTACAGAATTCAATTCTACTTGAAACTATTCACACACCATGCAGGGTTAATTATTGGAGAGTTAAAAAAAAAGAAAAAAGCTGAAATTGAAAAAAAAAAAATAATAATTTGGCCATAAATAAGCTTTTTAATCTCCAGACTGCCTAAGTGCCCACACACTGACTGGAACTTGACCCCTGGCATCCGAGTGTGAGGACCTACTACTGTGGCAAGTTGCATCATGGGACTGACAGAATCAATACTTTTTTATGTGTGCCGTTCACACACATCATGCACAGCAAATCATTGCAAGATCTGAAGAAGGAAAAATCAAGCAGGACTGATTTTCCTATCTTATTTTGCAGAGATATGCTGAAGCCAATTTTTGCTTTTGAACATGTGCAAAATCAAACTCAGCTCCAGCATGTCTCTGTGAATCCCTACTAATAGCTAATAAATGAATGCAAAGAATGTCAAACATGTCCTGAACTATTCTGGTATTAGCAACGGATGCAAAAGTATTTTCAAATTTTTGAATTCGTTGGGCATTTGTTGGCGTGATGCGCTCTAGTGTGAAGGGGACTTTAGTATCAAATATTCCTTCACGTTTCTTCTTTTTCCACTGTGCAGAAAAAGAAATGGAGTTGACATACAAACGTACTTGGATCTCTCATTTTCACATTATTTCCATTCCTTTTGCACCATGATTTTATTCATGATAAATGCTAATGCATGAAAATGAACTGAGAGCTGAAATATCAGAGCTATATCACAGTATGAAATGATGGCTTGAAGCTGCATCAAATACTGCATACCCTATACATTTAGCAAGTCTAATTTTTCGCAAATGGTTAAATCTGCGATTGTGGAGCACAACACCGAACAGAGAAATGTATGCATGCATGTCACATTCATGTCAGGATCAGAGTTGATATTTTCATGTTTTGAAATTTGCATATAATATGGCACCTGACTCGCAAAATTAGCGAAAATAAAAACCTCGCAAAATATTTGGTGTATACAGTATCAAACAAATATGAATGTACTACATCGTAGGCTGAATATGCCCTGTATTACACATAATTAAAGATAACATCATACCCTTGCAGTAGATTCCATTATCATAAATAATAATGAAATCGGGTATATTATTGTAAATTTGGCTAAAAGTCAGTCATTAGGATTAAACATTACAGTTAAGACACTGAAGGTTCATCATATCCTATGCAAGAATTCCTGAATCTATATTACAGTGTAAATTTGGAATAATAAGTTTGATAAGACATGATTTCTGTGATTAGTCTACCGAATGTTTTTGCTTCATACTGAGGTAGATGTGGTACTGTAAAAGAAAAATTTTGCTTGTTGTATATTGTCATATTACCTAATATTTTGATTCTGCAGAATTTAAAAACATGCAAAATTCATCTCTTCTGAGTGCTGAAAATTACTCACATGAAAATGTCCTCTTTTACAGCAAATCAGTTTCTTGGCACAATCAAAGTGCGAAGTGCATCTAGCCATATCTATGGACACATATATGCATCAATATACCCTTCTTCCATCAAACTTTCATATCTCATTCTTTGACATAGAAGGGAAAGATTTGATTTTTTTTTTTTTTTACAATGAAATGTAATGCGAGCATCTAGTGAGAATAGACCATAAAGACAATCAGTTTAATTTAATTGAAACATGATCAGAATATCACTTTATCATCACATGCTAACTGTGTACATATCATCACTGCCACAGCACATATTTAATTTGCATTAAGCAAGTATCCCCCCCCCAACACACACACACACATTTAATGCATTTATGTATTCATCATGCTTTCAAAGTTTGTACTGTATAAGTGGTTATTTTCGCGAGGGTTTAATTTTCGTGAATATCGTGAATCACAGTTGGATCACGAATTTAACAACATGTGAAAATGTCGCCATACACTAGAGTAACAATACATGCAAGATAGCGTTGGTGTCAATTCGCGACATCAGCATCTCGCGAAAATGTCTGTCACCTTCTAATTTGCGAAAATATCTGTACGCAAAAGTAACAGCTTATACAGTATATTATGCATGTGCCGTTCTGACTCTCAATGTTATAGAGTACAGTAGTGAATCACAACTTTAAGCCCAGGTGTAGTGCATCTTTAACTACAGGTGCAGTTCATAGTGAATGTTTGATGAAGAGATACAGCCATAAAACAGCAGTGAGAGAGAGAGATGCCAATCTTGTGACAAGGTAAGCCAGAGAATTAGAAGTGTGACCCATTATTTGCTTACTTAGGCTATATATTGCAGGTGTCCATGGTAACAGTTATTCCTTGAATCTGTGCTAGCAGCTAGCCTTAGTTACAATAAAGATAACACTGGTTGATGAAGCCATAAAAAGTGCCAAGGAAATGGTGAATGAGTAGTGGCTAAGGACACTAAACGTGCTCTCGGGATGCTTTACCCAGCAGTATGGTTTCATCTCCTAACTCCTCTTCTCTCAGACCCAGTACATCTTTCTCCTCAGTGATCTTTCTCATCAAATCAATTTTTTGTTTTTTGTTTTTTATCCGTCACATCTTACTTACTGTACGAGCTGAAATTTTCGCGTACAGATATTTTCGCGAAAATAAAACCACCGCGAAAATTTCAGCTCGTACAGTATAGTTTTCAAGCAAGGAGATGCAGGTTTAATTTGATTTAATTTGATCAGTGTATGCAATTACTAAATCAGGATTCATCAAAAGACACAGTGGTTCAAGAATTCACTTAAGTTTCAAGACTAATCACTGACAGTTCAGAATTCGAACAAGTAAAAAACTTGTTGAAGACTAAATTACGAATATAATGCATAAACATATATTCTATGGGCAATACAGAAACAGAGAGATTCCTATGCTTCTCCCTTCCATTAGAAATGCTGATTTTGACATTGGGCCAAAAGCCCTAAGACCGAATAGGGCAATTGCAATTAAATGACATTCATCCTAACAAGGTAGGCCTACTTGAATACACAAACTTTGCTAAAGGAGTATTAGATCTAGAGGATATATTTTGCCTTGGGCTTCTTAGCCCAACAAAGGCCCACAACATGAACACAAAAGATTCCAAATCTTAATTCATCAGTCATGATGCGAGAAAAAAGATTTTATAAATGGGTAATAATTTATGTATGACTCAAAGCATAATTAGCTACACTAGTTTACTTTACAGCCTTTGGCTTATTTGAAGTCAAAATGTGGACACACTAGACATACCCACATAAAACACAGAAGATCATGGGTATTACACAAATTCACAAAACTTGTGTAGGAACTAGGTAGGGTTACAAAAGGGCAACTACTGTAGCATAGCAGACTATAATTCTAATTGAAAACAAACTGGCGATTCACAGAGAAGCAGTTGAAATATGCAGAAATAATCATAATTTTGCCCTGAATCATTAAAATTTTTATCCTAATGCAACAAGTCATTAGACCCATGAAAGTATATAATTGTAGTCGAATTTCACAGACAAGCAATATCGGTACTTTCAGACAGAAAATTTCTGGACATATGAGCTTTGTAAGATTACAATATGTTACAATTCATTTGGAAGATATTTTGAGACTACAAACTACACTGTACTGCATAATATTTATTTCCCCCTCAAAAAAAAGAAGAAGAGGAATTTATGATATAAATGAAAACTGTGAATTAGATCGATGAGAGAATACCATAATCAAAGAGGCAATGTTGTCAGGACGAGAAGATGGAAAGCTTCTTGACTACAAATAACATGAAAATTAATATATATTTTGCATTTCCATCTTTCCTTCATATTGATAAAAATGTGTACAGAGACAACAAAGGAAGCTCAAGAGAAGTGCAGTGTAATCAGGTTTGACATATCTAGCACACCACTTACACATTACCACTGCAATAAATCAATTCATCTCACATCAACTGAATGCAGATTTTTCTTGTCATCAATGCCAAGAACATCAGTAGAATTTGTGATGCTGCTTCTTCTGATATAAAAAGCAAATGCTTTTATCATTTACAAATGTCTCCTGAAAGTATCATAAACCTCTTCCAAGTCATGTCCTATATTCCCTAGAGTGAAGTACAGGCCAATTTTGGCTGGCATACGAGGTAAGCAGATAATACATTCACATTGTTATTTTCTTAAGAATCCTGACATCTCACATTAAATGCTACAAAAACATGACCCAGTTCTGAATATCTAAAAAATATATATATATATATGCACTGTTGTAACAATGCAGGTGCTGAGGAACAAGATGGATATGAAAGGTTGGGGAACATCTTGAGAGCTTTCAACCTTTGTGTAATATATACAAAACAGTCTACACATCAAAGATCAACTGAATGTTGAAATGTCCTGGGGGAATGGTTTACATTTTCATTTTATCTTGCTTGAATGATAAAAGGAAAGGGCAACATAGTAATTTCTGACAAAATTACAAGTGGGTTAATTTGGAGGACGATTCTTTGTCATCATACTTGCCCTATTCAGGCACCCTGAGTCAACAGAACCATTTTTGATTGACAGATTCTGGCCAATGGATCCATTATTTACATTTGAAAGAAATCAGCTCATAATAGAGACTTCTTCTTCCCTCTGGCCTGTCTATTGACACTGTGATGCAGAGAACAGCCTTGGGCAGGTTTTTCAGAATCAAGTGTCAGAACAAGAGAAAGTCAGCCCAGCAGGGACAGAATGAAGCAGAAATACTGACTGCTTCAAGAAATTTACATTCCGGTGACAAATAATGAATTAGATCTATTGCATGAAGAGCTCACAGGTAGAGTAAAATGCATCTCATTTGGGTGTTGAAAGTGAGGAAATTTAGGTGGAAATAAAAACCAATGATGAAAACATTCAAAGTTAAAAACAGCTGGGCAGGTATCTGAAATTATTCAATGTCAACAATGCTGATTTATGAATAAATGTACAAAGAATTCAATATCAGAAAAAAAACAACAACTTACAAATCAAACTATCATAACATAGCAATGGAAAACCAAAATTTTAAAAGGTACATCTATATATTTTGATGCAAATGGCTGTACTCACACCCACTATGACATTGTCTTGTAGAATCAGAATCAAACATTGCATTAAATGTTTATCATGGTACTCTCTGTGGATTATTACAATGGGTGGTATGGTTAATGACTTGAACAGGTAACACAGAGCATAATATTAGGCTGCCTGTGACAAGTAAGGTATCCATCCATCTTCAAGCAAGATATTTCTCAAATCATATTGCTTTTAAAATGGGAAAAACATACATGCACTTTTTTTGGCCAATGGGCAAAGAATATAACACTTTTGAAAATAAAAAGATGAAAGTAAGAAAGTGCTCTCTGTCAATCACTATGGATTTCAGTAACGTAAGACAGGCATTGTAAAAATGAAGGAAACATAAGAAAAGGCTAGATAATTTTCTCTTTTTGGTGTAAATAGGGCAGAGAAGATAGATGGGAAATGGGAGGGAGAATCAGTCCGTTTGAATGGCGCGGGTTTGTTTAGCAGTGGAAGAGACGTGACCACGGAGGTGGTAACGATGCGGAGAGATCGATGTGGGATAGATTGAATTCATCACGCCCTGACAATGATTGATCTGTATGGTGATATACCAGAAACCCAGTCACCTTAAGGCTGTGTTTACACTGCATTCTTGGCAGCATGATACATGATGAAACTTTGTTACCTACTGGCTGTGTTTACACTCCACTACATGGATACCTACACTCTCCAGCATGCCACCTCTACACTACATGATCTGTGGCAATGTAACAAAGATCAAGTCACCAAGAACATGGTGTGTTTACACTGCAATATCTGAACCATGATAAACTGCTCTCTTATTACCCATTGGAGGCTGTGGTTACATTCAATCATCAACACCATCGACAGCAAGTAAAGTGAGGACTGCAAATTATTGTACCAAGTTTTCTATTGGGTTGCCAGTGAGAACACTCTGGTGGTATTACACAGTGTTTCATTCATCCCTATAAGTGTTTCATTCATCCCTATATGGATCTGAGAAATTGCCCTAGATCGGAGAAGTATGCTTCCTCTTCAATTTCTTTGCCCCTTCTTTCTTTCTGTTTTTTTTTTTTCAGTTCTGCATTCAATATTCTACTAAATCCTCTCAAATCAACCACAGCCTTGCACATATTGCACTGACAAATATGTAACCATAATAAAGGTACTGTAGGTCGCAGAAGGTAATCAAGTTTAGTAAGCCCATGCTGTATCTGTAATGATGTGGTTAATGTTTGCAAATGGCAAATTATAAGTGCACAACAGGAAACAAAATAATACCACAAAGTTCAACAATCCTCAACATGAAGAAATACCTAGGATTTACCTTTGTACATATCAACATCAATGTAATATCTGCTTGAACTGAACTAGTTTTGAGTGATATCACCTACTTTTTGTGGTATGGATACCATGTATAGTTCAAATAAATATATATAGTTTAAATCAATGCTTAAAACTCACCTATTCCATCAATCATCATTTTTTTGTGTGTGTGATACTATGGATATATGACAATATTGGTAATTAGATTCTGTCTTTTAATTTGATTTCTTTGTTTCATATTCATGTGCTTAGAAAAGCAGAGAAAAGAAATAGTGCTTCAGCACTATATAAGTGTTATTTATTATTCATTATTCTGAACATGAACTCAACAGCTCAGCATTTTTATAGCAGGTGTTAGTTTCAAGGTTCTTCACTGGTATGCTCTGATCAAGATGTTATGTAGCACCAAAAAAGATGGAATAAAACCTGCCTAATTCAGAGAGCATTTACTTGATGCTCCTGTCACTGCATCATAGCATGATGTGAAGTTATATACTTGAGATAGTTGAAATGAGTGCTAGTGACTCATCATACCATCATTAAATCACAAATCCTATATAACAACATTATGTTTGTTTACAGAGAAGTCACAGTTTACACAGTCTTGTTTTTGTGGTTCAATGCACTGTCAGACTCGAAGCAAAATGAGTGCATTAGTTCAGTGAGAGTTCCTTGACCTTTTAGAATTTATGTATGATATGACACAGAAGTCATTTGTGAAGGGGAAAAGCATGCAACCTACCTTTACAACAATATAGCAGTTTATGTAGTGATAATTCAAACTTTTATTTTATTTGCATAATCTTTATTACACAGCAAGACATTAGGAACAGATAACTGGACTGAGAAAAATATGAATACACCTAGAAATACGAGAGCACACATAAAACATTCTAAGTGCTATAGAGACAGGTGTTATCCTTTTAATCCTTATCTTAAAACTAGAAGGAAAAGACACATCTTAGCTCTTTTATGATTTTACAAGTTTCTCAGGGAAAAAAAAAATATTACTGGCAAAGTGAACATCTTTACCTGGAAGGATGTCTTTTGTCTGTTTATAAACTGTGAAGATGAACAAAAATTGTTAACATATCATACCTTTCAATTTGACAAATATGTATGTAGAGCTGTTCATAAAAATATCATAGTCACTTAAGACAACCTCAATCTACAGGCAAAGGAAGTGCCTTTCTGTTTGTTTGTTTGTTTGGCAGGCACAAAGCTCTGAGAGGCTCTTTACTCTGCCTTCAGTGCAGTATAAGCCTGTAATTGCTTGTGCAAACAACATCAAGACTCTCACAAAAGTTCATTAGTTCCTAACATACTGCCTGATAATCAGTGCCCCCATCAATTTTACTAACACTAAAGATGATTAAATCATAAAAACGCTTGTAGGAATGGCCCAATTACATGCAGTGTGTTCACTAACCTGCCACAAACCACAAATTTAAATCTTAATGTTATCCCTAATGCATTCTTTGCATAACATCAGTTGCAGTCATTTGTAAGTATGTGTACATGTGTGTGTGTGTGTGTGTATGTATGTATTTCCGGTCATGCACCGATTGATTTTTATTTTTTATTCATACATTGCTGGATTTTGTGTTTATACATTCAAGATGAATGTTTTTGTTATGTGAAATAATAGAAATCAAATAAAGATTACTGAAAAACAAAAAAAGTATGTGTGTGTGTGTGTGTGTGCTGTAGGAGGTGGTGTGGACTAACAGAAGCTCTAGTTTTCCTCTGGAAATTCTTTAGTATTGAATTGTTGTTGCTTTTTTTTTTAAACAGACTGGCATCATTATCACTATAGGGGGGGGGGGTGTTGGGCGGGGGGCGGCTTGACACTGCAGACCTGATTGTGAAGATCAATTCCCGGCTGCAAGGAGCTGATGTAATTAAATGCCACCTAACACATCACTGAATGCAACATCACTGAGGCCTTTTAATGAGCTCATATGATAAAATGCCTGTGGCTTCCTACATCAAAGTCAAGCAAAGAACTCTCCTGGATTAGCTCTCTTACATGATCTCTTCTGACAGCCATCAGCTGCTGGCAAACATACTTTTTGACAATTGCAGGACTCAATTTGCATTGGAGTCTAGGCAAAGAACACACCACTATCTAATCAGACAAAGACATCATGATGCAAATAGAAAGTGACTGTTTGTTTTCCTCTAATATCACAGTCATGCACTAATGATTTCCAGGATAGAAAGAGATGAGGAGAAGTACTAATATGATTTTTTTTTTAACTTAAGCCAGAGAGAAACAGAGGATTTTGTTTGTTTGTTTGTTTGTTTTCAGTAGGCTAAGGGTTGTGTAGGATGAGGTAGCTCAATACTAAAAGAGGATATATCAACATCTAGATTAGATCTAGTGTGACTTCCCCACACCGTTACTCGCCTTCTCATTCCCTTCCAGTGTTACACGCAAAGAGTATATTATACTATTGATCTTTGTTCTATAGCAAACCATGTTCAACGGGCCAGTTAAATCGAGCATAATATGGATGTCACTATGTCTTGAAATTTCATCAGTGTGAAAATATTTATTTGTAGTCAAACACGATCAATACATTACATTTATTACAAAATAAAAATAAAAATATGGATTCACTTTAATGTCTAAAAAATGAACATTTCTCAAATAATAACAAGCTGACACTTTCATTTTTAAATTTTAAATTCTCCAAAATTGTGGTAAATAGAAGTCTTAACTCTTCTATTGTTCAAAGGAAGTTCTCTTGAATATACAGTACATGTTAATGCATTTCCTATCATCATGGACTAAAAACTACCAGCAGCAAAATTCAATATATACATACTGTATGTTAACCATGAATATGATGGCAAATCCGTCAGACTGGTAATAATAGTTGTTCTTTTGTGTAGCTTTTCATCCCATTATTAGTTGAATACAACTCGGCTGATAACGAATATAAGCATCACTCTGTTGAGTAATCTTGCCTATGATGGAACAAGGATACACAGGTACAATATGTAATAACAAAGTCAGCTCGTTCTCAACGGGTTAACATCACCTTATCACTCAATGTCTCAATATCTTGAAAAAAGAATCAGTGTTCCATGCCTTGTGTAATGCAAAGACAGAACGGAAGAAAATGAAGAACATAAATAGACTCATGAAAAAGGAGAAAAAAATCAAGTGGATTACCGGTACTAGCACCTTGTTACAGCTCCAAGCAATACCCTTTAACATGTTTTCATTTTCACACTCAACAACAGCCCATGATAACAAAAAATATGGCCTAACGTTGTCAGTCTACATGCTTTTATGTGTCTGTGTGTCTCTGTGTGTCTGTGTTAAAATGTGTGTGTGTGTGTGTGTGTGCTAAGGTGGGTGTCCTGATAAAATATCTCCGATTTCAGGCAGTATTTTGAAAGACGTAACCATATTATGGGTATCAAGTTCTGCTTGACAATAAACAGGGAGAGGCAAGGAGTCTTTATGAGTCCATCACTCACCACCTTTCGATACAAGCAATTTGAAAATGCCAACCATATGTGTGTGGGTACAGAAAACATGGCTGAAGAATTCTGCCTGCTGACATTTCTGATTCTTTCTTTTATCTATCTTCTGCCGTCTGGATCCATTACCTTCCTTTCATCATACCTCCTGTCTCCAACCCTTTGTTCCTATTCTCTTCCATAATACTCTTTTTCCTTCCTTGCAGATTAAAGAGAATGGACACTACAGCTTCAGGATTTGTTTATCTTTCAGAGTGTACTTCCATCTTTTGTTTTTTTCAGGAAAGGACTTCTTTTTTTTTTTATTCATTTAACACACACACACACACAAAATCTCCGTGACATGTAAAATGTTGGAAATAAATGGCAAAACATTTATAAGGTTTTCATTTGCTTATATGATTATAATAATATGATTTTGGACAGCACTTCTAGGAAAGAACTTCAGAACTGTCTTTTTTCTTAAACTATCTTCATAAGTGAGGCATTGTAACTCTGTATGGTATAAGGATTTCTGTTCAGTTTTTTTTTTTCCCTACATTTTCCAAGACTGCCATATTCTAGTATCTACAACAAGCTTCCATGTGAGACACTTGTTCTGTGTTCAAACGCAAATTGGAAGCCTTTAATCCAACTGTCAAACCACTCACTAGGAGAGTTTGCGTTAACCGCACCCGAAACCTCAACTACCACCATTTCTCGGTTGCAGTGGCTGAAATCTCATCTTGGACCAGAATGTGGGTCATGAGGTCAGGTTGATATGAAAGTCAATGTTTGTTCTAGCATCTGATAATGCATCAACCCCAGCACATTGGGATAGCTCTGCTGAATTAAGTGCCACTTTGTGAATAAAACAACAGTGATTGCACCATTTTATTGCCATACAGTAATGAAACACAGGCATGGAATTGACTCATAAGTGTTTGAGATGGACCAATATATTTCCCTTTCCCTGCAAAACAACAATAAGCCGCATAGAAATATCACTTACTCAGATTGCTACCTGCATAATTGATATGTATAGCTTCACAAAATTACTGCTAACTCACAAGCTTCCATCCTAAAGAGGTTAGAATAGGTCAATAACTACATCTTATCTCAGAAAAAAACATATCCAGTTGCTTTAATTATCTATTGGAAAACATTTAGTATTGATTTATTTCTGTAACGGTGTTCAAGACTCCGGCCTTTTGAGTTGACAATCACACCATGTATTACACTGTCAGGTGTTGAGAACTTCCCTATTACGGAGTTTGAAATGCAATTGATGGAAGGTTTGAAGTCATGAGACAAACTTTGGGAACTTGATATCTTTTTAATTGCAAATGTCTGGTGATATGGAGTCATTGGTGGGTCATTGCTGACACAGGAAGATACCCACAGAAGCATAAATTCATCTGTTTTGATTTCTGTCGTAATCTTTTCAGATTTGCATGAAACCAAAAAAAGTGTACTTATGATGCTGCTTTTGATAGTCTCTGTCCTTGTCTCCATTTCTTTTACTTTAGCTGTGTGTAGGTATTTTGTGATTGGGCCCTGGGCACCTTACTTGTTGGAGTAGTCAATGCATAGATTCTCATTAAGCAATTATTATCATCATTATTGTTATTATAATTACTATCATAACTGACATAATTTGCTATCTGTAATATTTTTTATGAAATACAAAGAATTTGTGATGGTTGTATGTAGAATGTAACATCTCTCATCTTTATACATAGAAAAGGGTCACAATTCAGCCATAGGGCTGCTTTGACAATTTGTTAAAGGGCCATAAACCAACAATTTTCTGTTCATAGTGACTGTTTTGGCATGATTTAATTTCCAAAACATCACTGTAAAACATTACATGGCTCTTTCTTACATATAATCCTGAAGGAATAATTATGATTACAGCATCTTTGGAAGTATTTTTTACATCCAAGAAAAGGTTCGACAAACTCCCTCTCCTCACACACAAAATTCTGATATTTCTTATCCATTTTGACAAACATTTCTCGTCTGTTAAAAACAGAAAGGAAAATAGCATTTATAAGTCAATGTGTGAGACTGAAGCACATCAATAGGCAACATATCAGGGGTCTTCAATCAGCCATAAATTCCTGTTTTCTTGTACATTTTCTTTTTTCTAGGAAGTTTTAATGCCTACGATGGCTAAACCACTGTGAGAGTTGTTGTTGTTGTGGTTTTTTTTGACAGTGAGCTGCCATGAAAAGCTACATTATAAACCTTGTATGATAAAGATCAGAAAAGTACCAACAAAAATCTGAAATCCAACACAAACACCACTATTCAAAATTTGATTTCTTGTCTTCAATATCCAATATTTGCTTGATTTTACATCAAATCCTACAGTGACTATGAATTTGTCCTACATCCATGTACCAGAGGGTGTGCAATATAATTCAATTATATCTGAAACAATAACATATTCTGACTTTCAGCTCTCTAACTTTTATCACAGATTTGAAGATTCAAACATGTATTGCCACACAATTACACATTGATGCTTACAAAGGGAAATTAAACACAGAATTGAAGCAGATCATCATAGATAGGCTCATCCTACAAAACATAACTAGATTACTTGCAAGTAGGTATATTGACAAGAAAAGAGTCAAGATTGACTGACAAAGGCAGCAGAAACTTTCATTTCTTTTTGAAGATAGTTTGAAAGAAAAATTAATTTGAAGGATGTAATCTACAACATGGTAAGCAGTGGCCTTCTGGCCTGTTACCATGGTAACTATAGAGGTGGACTGGTGCTCGTTAAACTCCCTGGTGAGCTTGCCACACAGCTAAGAAAAGTACAAGTTCAAGTTCAGACCATCACTTGTTACTAAACAATATTTGCTGTATATATACAGACTTGTGGATTCAATCAATACATCCGTGGGGATCCATGTATACTCCTGACATCCTAGTGTGCCTTCACTCAGCTGCATAATAGAAATGACAAAGTTATCTCAAGCCCTCCCTCCCCATGTGTGGCAAAAGAATTAAAATCCAATGCCACAGCCTCCACTGCAAACTATGAAAAACTGGAAATCAATTTGCCAACTTTGATTTGAGTGCTTTATATTACACAAGACAGGCTGATATGTGGAGTTTTTGAAGGTAAATAATCGACACTGAAAAGTTTGACGCAAACTACAGCAGAACATGGAGAGAAAGAAGGAAGAGTAACATCACCAAATAAAAAGGCAGGAATTCACAGAGGTAGTTCAAATTTAGTCCACAGATTATGCAAATGTGTAAGGAGGTATGGCACATCACATATTCTCACTGACATGAAGTAATGACTGAAACCTACCACATGCACACAAAAGGTACACTCCTTCTGCACTTGTTTTAGACAATGAATGAAACTTAAGCTATCTCATGATACCAAATTATACTTCTAATAGTACAAAAGGGTTATCAGCTATTTCTCACTCATCTGAACACATCTTTTTATTTTTTAGACAATTTCTAAAACAATAGAACATAATTCCATTTCATAATTTCATGTTTGTGACAATTCCATTCACCCAAGACTGCATCTACTGAGATCAATGTGAGACAGTTGACTTATAATCAGGGAATCACATCAGCTCTTGAATACTGACATTTAGTGGGGTTTGATATATTTCTTTCATGAATGTGATAGGCATTATCAATTTATGTTACCCCTTAATACTATAATATTGCACATCATTTCAAATTAGTTGTAGAATTGTATCTTTCCATGAAGTTGGATGTATTATTTTGAGTGTATGACATTACTTAATGAAAATCAATAACTTGTGTTTCAAAGACATGTGTCCCTCTGACATAGGAGATGAGCTCATGGTGCTCTCTGACAGGAATGATTCAGTAGGTGCATTCACACTGACAATAAAATGCCATGGTATTTTTCAATGTGAATGCAGTAGGTGCATGCACACTGACAGTGAAATGCCATGGTATTTTGCAATGTGAATGCAGATATGCCACAAAATATAGTGCAAAATACCATGGAATATACATGTAGGGTGCTTATTCAAACTGTGCACGAAATATGCATGCGAGAAAATCAAATACCACTTATTTTACAGCAGCATATTTCTAACATGACCTGACATACTTTGCGTCTTTTCCCAATGAAGATATGCACATTTTACGCTATGGTTATCTAAAATACCTCACCATTTCCTGAATGGAAAAGGGACTAAGTAAATTACCAAGTTAATGTGGTATTTTGCCAATGAGAACAGTGCCATTGAATCAGCATGGTCTTCAATACCATATTAATTCTAATGTGAATGCACCTAGTACTTTCAATCTGGCTATATAAATTATTCACTGATTTCTTTCAGTCCATCACCTAAAGCAAAGTGCGACACTGATCACAATGTAGTGTTTCTACAGAATGTTTATAGCTGCTTCATGGTTTTCATGAAATAGACTACACTCAAGAGCACAGCAATACCTCCAGTATTGAGTGCTACACAATAGTGCTACACAATCAATTGTAGAATTATAGGGAAGGAATTTATTCTGTTTGAATAACTATAAGCTCTCAGTCAAGACCTTCACCACATCCATACACACACACACACACACACACACACACACACACACTGATCTTGCAATGTATACAGATATATTTATGGCTTAGAAAGTCTTTGTTTCTTATCCACCCACACACACACGCCGAACTTGCCATGTATACAGACATAATTACGGCTTAAAAAAGGTCCCTACACAAGAAATACTTAAAGCTATGAATAGGCAGTGGGTAATCAAACACATAACTTCATAATACAATACATGCATTCTTAAAGTAGAATGCAGCAGGTCATGATAGCAATGTATCCACTCTTGAGTTTTTACTGAGTTGATGTATGTTTGTTTGTTTGTTTTTCATCCCAGATTACATCACTATGGCAATGGGACTTTTATTTTGCTGTCTAATTACCCTCAGTGCATTAAACCACTAAGTGCACTCAGAGAACACACTAAGTCTGACTACATCATCAGAAAAAAAAAAAAAAAAAAATCAGAGCCCACTGTACAGGATTGCAGTGATGGCATAAACCTAAGTGTGGGCACCCGTTGCCAGAAACCAAACTTGCAATCAAACACAACTTTACATCAAACAGAAGTATCACTCTCAAGTTGCTGCTGAAAGAGCCTTGTGTTTGACTCTCATTCACTATTCAGAATCAAATCATTGTGGAGGAGCCTTCACTTAATGTTAGCCAAAATAAATTTCTACAAAATATAGCAAACGTATGGTCTGTTCATCACAACAACCAAAAAAAAAAAAAAAAAAAACAAAAAAAAAAAACACACACACATAAAAAAAAAAGGCAAGTACTGAAAAGTACAAAGAATTCAGGATCAAAATGGCCAGGCTATCTCTACATCCACAGAATATGGCTTTTCAAGAAATAAATTTCAGTGCCTAAAAAAAGAAAAAAAATGATGATAAAACATAGAAATCAACTATTGGGACTACAAGATCATTTAACAGGAGTTTTATTGACAACTAGGAAACAAACACAACTTTGCATTGGATTTATGAAAGTTGGATTTGATATTTCTATACATACTCAAACGCAATTCATTTCAGCAATGCACTTACGTTTTGTTATAGACACAAAATGTCATGCGATTGGGTGGACTTGCATTTGATTTTTTTTTAATGGATTTAAAATGCAAAGTTCCTAGTAATGTTGCCCTGAACGGCAAAGTCGGTTTCTGTTACATGACATCATATTGAAACCATGGTGATAAAAAGCTGGATACACAGGCAGGAGTTTTTTTAACAGGTTGAGATATGACCTTCTGCACACAAAAAAAAATAATGGAGAGAAATACTTACAGTGTGTTCACATCAACTGCAGATGGTTGTATCTACCACTCCCTTAGATGAGAATCTGACACACAAAGGAAATAGGAAGAAAAGATACATAAATTGCTTTTGGGGTTTTAGATAGAGATGTTGTTTCACCTGCTCACAGTTATTTCTTTCTGTTATGTTTGTCTTGTGATGTACTAACATATTTTGACTGATTAGTTGTAGACAAACATGCTTTTTTATGCAATTATTACATTAAATAACACACATGCATTCTTGGTAATCATACTACGTAAAACCTTCTGAGATACTGCATGCATGGTTGCCTTTCTTAATTTGTTCTCATTAGAAATGTTCCTATATCACTGGTGCAGAAAAAGAAAAATAGAATCCATCCAGAGATTACGGCCTCCAAACAGGTCTGATAAACTAAGAACGAGCAGTCCCTGAAATCAATATTAGCCATCTAGGCAGTCTTGACGAGGATAAAATTCTGACCAGTGAAATCTCTGGCAGAATAGGAAAGAAATATGGATTTCATCTTCAATTCTGTAATATTGACTTGGTCAGGCATATGTTACATTGACATTAATGAAAATGGTGGTAGGCAGAAGTCAAAGAGACGAAGAGAATTGAGGGACCTTGTACATATCATGAGGGAAAACAAATTTGAGTGGACAAAGAGGAAAAGTGTGTCGGGTAATGAAGGCCTCTGATACAGCCTGGTTAGCAAATAGTGTGCTCTCACACACAAGATCAACAAGGAGAAAGGAGAGTGAGAGTACAAGCCCCTTCGTCTCTCAATATGACATTAAGACTGAACACATAATTTTAACAGCTCCATCAAACCTGATGCTCCTCATTGCCATCAGATACTATTTCTGCACAATTTGGGCCAACAAAAAACAAACAAGATGCATGCCCCATGTCACTATGATTTTTCCTCCCACTTTCATTGCACAATGTAATCTATGCACTAAGCTCACAACGTTGAATTTCTTGGCATTACGCTTGAACTCCAGGAAAAGTACATGGTCATGTACTTTCCAGGACAATAACAGATCTAGGTTGAGACTTGTTCTCCTTTTTTTTTCCCCCATCATCTTCGTTCTGTTTGTTTTGGGTCTCTGACATTTTGGGAGAGACATTGTATCAAGTGTTTCAGGGAAAATGTCACGTAAAAGGTAATGTCACTTTTCATAGTGGACATTTGGGGTTCCTCACTCCTGATTGAAATCATTCCAGGCTATTATGTTGACAAGCCAGAATTGATGGGCAGGCGATGTCTTTGGCTCACTGCTTTTTTCCCCCATTTTTTCCCCTCCAATTTGACCCACATACTTTTCTCTGGCATGTGAATTCCCTTGTACACTTTACAATTGAATAGAATGATTTTACTACTAATACTTAAAGTTGTGTTATAGGAATTTTCTAGCCAGTTTAACAATCAAAGGTAATCTTCATTTGCTATCGTAATTTATAAAGACACGGTTTATTCTTTAGTTTTAGAATTCATGTATCACTGAATTTGAAATGCAATTCTCCACTGCTGATTTGAGGTCATGTGGCAGCTCAGATCTGTTTGGTGACTAATCATTTTGTGAAATTATCAACAAATCCTCCTTTAAATTTGCCTTCTTAAATTTGTGGTCAAATGGTCAATCCTAGACTGTTTATTACACAATAAAACATATATTGGCTAACCATACAGATGCTTCATAACTAGAGACAAGTAACAATCAGAAAATAATTCTGATTCAAAATGTATATCTTGACATACGTGATGGGAAATGTTAAAAAGAATTAAGATGATGCCATTTCAAGTAATCACTCTAAGAAAACACACACACACACACACACACACACACACACACACACAATGCCTCTACCATCCTTCATATGTTGCATAAATTCTCATGATACTTCCTCGACATCAAAATGTTTTGCAAACTATAGCAAATTGTAATTGTCATACTTCATACAATATGTTTGAAGGATCAATACATTTTGATTCTGTTTCTCAATTTCTAATGAGTAATGGAATGAAAGTTTTCAATATAATATGCACTGACATTGATTCTTGTGTAACAAGATGACTGATGTGGTTCAAACTGTCATATCATAAAGAAAAACTGAAAATCATATACCAATCTGTAACTATATATTCAGCAATTTGCATTTTTATTGTTGGAAATTGGAGGAGATGAAATTAAGCAGAACCTCCCCCCCCCCCCCTACAAAAAAAAAAAGAGAACTGTCAAAAGTGTTTCCCACTTGTATCTCATCATCACCTCATGTGTGTTTATTTCACTTGTATCAAAGTAATAAATGCAAATTTATGATGATGAAAAAGGTAATATTTTTCCATACTACACAGAAAGAGGTATCTGAAAAGAAGGGTTTAGAATGGATAGGTATCCAGTACAGTGAATCATTTAGGTTCTGATGAATTATTCCTTCTGACAGATTGCACGAGTTCCATTTTTTGCTCCATTAATCATTTCCACAGAATGTGGCACAAGCTAGACACGTAGAATAACTTGATACGTACACAGAATGCAGTTGGTGATGAGAAAGACCCTTGATCCGTCCGTGGGATACACAAGTGCAACTGGCACTGAAATATTAGAATTAGGCCTTTTATGTGTGACCCACAAAGAGGGGAGAGGAGTTGATCTTATCATATCGGGGATAAATATTCTGACTAATGGCTCATGCAATGCCAGCTGTACAGCTCTCTTGCACACAGCTACTGTAGAACCTCACTATAAAATGTGGAACAAAGTACTCTATCTTGATGGCTTGTCCTACTTATTTTTTGAACAGTCTGATAATATGTCAGCTGCCATACATCATTTTTTCTTATTTCTTAAAGGGGGGTGGTTGCAGGAAGGTTTTCAGTTTTAGATGATGTCTTGTCTCATATGGCATTAATGGCGCAAAAAAACTGGGGAGATAGAGATCATACTTGAGGGTTTCTGTTCACATTTTCAGATAAGCATATCTTCAAACAACATGCCCTCTATCCTCTCTACAAAGTGTACATTCAGTGAGAAATACATGTCTAAAAATACACCTCTTCTCTTTCATGTTCATATTTCTTATCTCAACATTTTTTTTCTTGCAAAAACCAGAAGTAAAGAGGAAGGAAAAGTTTGTTTTGACAGATGATGGTACGCAGTATTGTCAGCGTACAGAAAAAAAATATTTCCACACACCAAAATATTGACTGACTTCGCCCTACGATATTTGATAGAAAGTAATTAGCAGGAATGGACGCATAGAATTAGAAAACAATCCCCCTCCCCCTGAAAAAGAAATGATATGACTATTCAAATACATGATAAATACCTATAGACTTCATAATCTATACAGTATACTGTACATGACACAGAATATCATGCAAACACTTTTCACACTCAATGCCAAGAAGAGAAAGTTTGCTCCTTTCATGCTAATTACACGGCTGAAAGCCATGCAAAACATGTTTGCACACACTTCAAATCTATAAGTTCAAGTAACTCCAGAATAGACACCGTTACAAAATATAGCAAAATGACTGGTGAACATCTTGTAAACTGCAGTAAAATGAACTACACAAAAATCAATCTGACATAATAACAGCTAAATATACTAAAGCAACCAAACAATGTTTTTCTAACCACAAGTTACCACTTTCTCAGCACACACAAAGGTAAGTTGCATGAATCTCCCACCCCCCCCCCAAAAAAAAAATACTGTACGAGCTGAAATTTTTGCAGTGGTTTTATTTTCGTGAATTTCGCGAATCGCCTTTGAATCGCGAAAATAACAACAAGCGAAAATAACAACGCGCAAATAAGTAAGTTCAGTTAGACCCTCGCAACCACGAAATTAACAACACACGAAAATGTCCTCAAAGGACCAATTCGCGAAAATATCTGTAAGCGAAAATTTCAGCTCGTACAGTATACATATGATATAAAATGGGGATGAAGTGGTCATTGCAGTCATCATGACTACACAATTACAACAAACACTGGGAATAAAATAAAGATATGAGGGTTATTTCATGTATTAAAAGCATCAGCACATTAGATTAAAGCAACAAAAGATAATGACTAAAGATATACAGCATATCTCAAAACAAGAAGAGGACATGGAGAAACAAACATATCAGTTAAAACAAAACAAAGACAATCAAAGCAGTACTTTTTCTTAAGATACTAAAAATAAGGAATTACGTAGTATGGTACTCCCTATTAGAGAGATGTAAGTCGACACAGTAAAATCAGTACAGCTTGTATCTCCATATCTTGTATTGGCTGGAAATGGAAGACTTATTTGGACATGCTGTTATTTCTTTTTTGGAAAAAGAATTTTGAATTCATAAAGGTAATGACATCTAATAATTAAGAATTGATATTTTGATATGGATATATCAGTCTTCTTTCTATTTGTATGATGTTGCCTAAGGTATATTTTTTGTTATGATTAATTTGGTACACATTATTTTTTGAATCATTTTTTATAATGATTATGTCATGGGGTATGTACAACATTCTGGCTATTCTGCCTTTCTACGCGCATACCATTTTCTGATCAACTACACACAATGATAATGAGCTTGTGTTTTTTATGTACCTATCCTGTTTTCCCCATGTTGTTTTTTTTTTTCTTTTTCATAATCTTGCCTTGTTTTGTCAATGTTTCCATTGTTTTATATCAACTTTTGTACAAGTTGCTCATATTCACATGTATTTTACATCTATAATTTCATATTGAATTGGAAATAAAGATTGAATTGAATTGAATTGAATTGAATAATGGGAAACGTAGAACTAAAATGATGAGTAAGAGATTAACTTAGGACCATGTGTCTACACAATGTGCTCGTGCCTGTGTGGATTTCTCTGCTATAAGGTGACCTACCACTCTCTGAGAGGAGTCACATGCTTGTTTGTAACAATGTTCTTCACAACAACTTGTGCCCTGGTGTTGTCGATCATATCTTGACGGTTGGCTGTGATGTGAACACATCACTTCAGATGTGATGGCCTCCTGTTTGGTAACAGGGTTTCATTTAGTGAGCTTGATACAAACAGCTTGGGAAATAGAAAGAGAAAAAGAGCACCACATAAAACACAGTAAGCGGGAACAGAGAAAGAGGGAGAGAGAGAGAACAAGGAAAGAGCGAGAGAAAGAGAGAGAGAGAAGCGGAAGGAAATAGAGGAGAAGAGAGTAAAAAGATATGGCCAGCAAAGAGGGAGTGCTACCCTTGTAGCAAAACAATGATTTACTTTCACCATATTCTTGAAGTTCTTAAGAGCATTTCTCATATTCTCCTCTTATGGTTTGAGTGAAAGATGAAAAGAAGAAGTCTCCATTCCATTAAGTATCTCTGATCATTCATCAATGCTTCAGAAAATAAAGCACAGAGAGCTGACCTTGTAACCAGAGCTGCACACAGACAATGTGCTCTGAAAAGTCTAGCTTCATATATTCAGCTCTTTTTTTTTTCATTTTATACAATATGTCCAAGTTTCACAAAGAAAAAAAAATACAATTTGCAGATTGAGGTTGGCATCACAGAAGCATGTTTCTAGTCAAAGGTGAGTCAATCCTCTGCCTTGAAAATGATAAACAAAAAGGGAACCTTGAAGTTTTCTTTTTTTAAATATATTGTTTTCCTTGCATTTTGAGAGACCAAAAGCATGTTTTTGATACAAGTTAATGGCGTGCTCTCCACCAAAGCAGAAACTATTTATCTATAGGCCTATTGCTTTCAAGACAATTCCTTTTTTTAATACCAAATTAACATACTGTAAAACATGATATATTCGCGGCATGAATTTTTTGCGAATTGGAGTCAACAGCTTTTTCTCTTTTTTTTGCGGCATGAAATTTTTGCAAACTACCACTGGCATTCAATGCATAGTGTAGACAAGAACTTTCAAGTGCACTTTAATTTTGTGAATCTTGCCACTCGCGAAATTCGCGAAGTCAAAACGCACACGAACATTCCTCGTTTAACAGTATTTTTCTTTTTCAGATACTTTTAATATATATCTATGGGTGTGCAGGGTTCTAACTGTAAAAAATGGTCTAATGACAAAATTATTACATTGTATTGTGAATTGACATAGTACACATTCCAGGATTAAAGGCCTGCAATGTATAGAAATTATACATCAAACTTTCTCAAAACCATCTAATTCAAACCATTCAACACATGCTTTCCACATGTTTACTTTGGCATTTGTTTACCAGCCATGTATTTATTTTTCTTGTCCACTTGTGAGAGTTAACTGACCTGAGCACACCATCACAAGGGATTTTAGCACCCTGAAATAATTATATTTAAGAATAGGTGGTCAAAATCAAAGTGAAATAGTACCATTTCAATACATTTTTGAGCTGTGTAGTTTGTAGAAGCAGTATGAGCAGCAGTGGGTGTGATACTGTAAAATCAGAAATTTTCGTGTGCATCTTGATTTTAATTTTCAAGGTTCACGAAATTAAAATGCGTCCAAAAATTCTTGTCTACACTATGCATGTTGGTAGCAATTCAAGAAAATTTCATGGCACAAACTAGAATTATCGTTGAAGGTGATTAATACCCCCGCCCCTAGTGTCACTTTATAGTATGTGATGTCATGAGGGCAATGACGTTAATACCAAGTTTGTGCACTTGTCGAATTGGAAACAGGATAATTTTAGTTTACTGTACAATTACAGAGTTGACACTGAGTTCCACAAGGTTTGGGTAAAAAGTGTGGTTACCATGGCAATGCATTGTCTGATACAAACACAAGGGACATTTTGCATAGCTATACTTACAGACCATCATACACACCAAATCTGACCTTCATAGCTTGAATGGTTTATTTTGATACAAAAATGAGTGGTTACCATGGCAACACATTTTCCTTAAACTAACACATTGGTGTCTTGCAAAACTACACTTCTAGATCATGATACATACTAAATTTGACTTTAATTGCTTCAATGATGGAAAAGTTATTCGATCTGCAAGGTTTTGGTAAAATTGTGGTTACCATGGTAATGGTTTGTGTGACAAACACAAAAATTATGTGTTCCACATCTATACCTCAGGGCAATAATGCCTGCCAAATTTGATTTCAATTGCTTGAAAACTGTGGAAGAAGTTCACTCCACAGGATTTAAAAAATAACACGCAGTTACCATGGCAATGCATTGTCCGATACAAATACAAAGGACATTTTGCAAAACTACACTTAAAGAGCATCATACACACCAAATTTCAACTTTATAGATTAAAGGGATCGTATAGTTTTGGTTGAGACATAATTTCAGGTTTGTAACATTTTTTGGTAAGATAATGAGAAACCTATTGTGAAATATGAAAGAGCATGTAATTCCATGAGGAACGTTTATTTGATGAAAATTGGTTTTGAAATGGCTGAGATATCCAAAACAGAGAGATTCTAATAAGTGTGTGGGACCCACACTTTTTTATGATCAATTTGTTTTACTTTGTTTTTTGATGTTTCAGTCATGCCAAACCCAATTTTCATCAAATTAACTTTGAATTCCTTTTTAAATGGTATGCTCCGTACTATTTCATAAATGTTTTCTTGGTATCTCGCAAAAAGTTAAAAGCCTAATTCTCATCTCCACCAATACTGTACCATCCCTTTAAATGGTTCAATTTGATACAAAAAATGAATGGTTAGCATGGCAACACATTTTTCTTATATTAACACATTAGTGTCTTGCATAACTGCACCTCCCGATCATCATACATACTAAATTTGACCTTAATTGCTTGAATGATGTGGAAGTTATTCAATCCACAAGGTTTGGTAAAATTATGGTTACCATGGGAACGCTTTGTCCGACAAACACAGAAATTATGTGTTCCACATCTATGCCTCAAGGCCATAATGCCTACCAAATTTGATTTCAATTGCTTCAAAACTGTGGAAGTTGTTCACTCCACAAGATTTCGAAGAAAACATGCAGTTACCATGGCAACGCTTTGTCAAGTACAAAGACAAAGAGTGTCTTGCATAACTACACCTATAGATCATAATAGATACCAATTTTGAAATTGATTGCTTGAATACTGTGGAAGTTATTCAATCCATAAGCTTTTGGTAAAATTATGGTTACCATGGCGACGCATTGTCCGACAAACACAAAAAACGTCTTGCACATCTATACCTCAATATCATCATTTACCCTAAGTTTCTTTTAAATTGCTTCAAAACTGTAGAAGGAGTTCGCGACGCAAGATTTTGCAACAGACCGACCGCCCGCCCGACCAACATCACAATTATTCCTATATACCCCCTTCACAATACGTGTGGCGGGGGTATAAAAAGGCCTCCAGCTCCATTTTGAAAAAAATTTCATGACATGGGTATTTCTGGTTTTACAGTAGACATAACTGTCAGAGAAATGATAGTTTGTGCATTACTAGTTAGAGTAGATAGTATTAGTCATAGGAAAAGAAAACATGGAATTAGCAGCAAAAGTGGTTTCCAAAAGTAAGTTAATTATTCATTCGGATGACCCTCATTCAGATGACTGTAGGTTATTCACACTCACTCAGGACTCAACAGCATGTGCATTCAAATTTTATGATGCAGTAAAAACAGAAATCAGCATGGAAAGTGTGTCAAATATTGTCGAAGCCATTGTTTCTGTGAGAGGTTCAAGTCCCCTTCCAGTAAAGAGGTGTTTTAAATTACTTTCCAGCAAATTCACTTCACTGTTTAATAGGACCTAAACTTATTTTTACCAATATATGAAGAGTTTGTTCGCAAAAACCGATAAGTCCATTTTTGAAGATTTTGAAGTACGGTCTCTGTCATAAAGTACAAAATAATACCTTTTAAATGATATATTGGTCACTACATATAAAGGTACATTTTTGAAGTTATGGTCAAAAGAAGCTAAAATTTTCTTATTATTCTCTTTATTTTGCAATGCAATTCACTCATTACTAGATCCCTTTCTCCGTATTCAAAAGCGTACAATAAGAATCATAAACCACGGCGGATATTTTGTCCATACCAATTGTTTTTTCCATCAAAACAAAATTCTGAAAATTTCAGACTTATTTTCTTATAATCTCGGAATTTTTATGTATAAACTAACAACTAATGAATTACCATCTGTTTTTATCCACATGTTCAAAAGGAATCGTTCTATCCACTGTTATCCCACTCGCCAGAGTGACGCCTATCACCTTCCCCGTACTCGCACTATTTTTGCAAAGAAGACAATTATATTTACTGGACCCAGATATTGGAATGATCTCCCTCTAGATATCACTTCTTCCTTATCCTTATTCACCTTCAAACGCAAATTAAAACAGTTATTACTTAGTGGATACACACTACCAAGCCTTTAGCAACCTTTTTATGCTCCCAGTCTTTTGTCCTTGTCCTCAGCACCAAGTTATTCAAGTGATTTCATGGTACCGATACATCTTATTATATAGCATATTTGTTATTCAAACACTGCGAGATTTGTATGCAGTCTGGTTTGTGCGATATCTATGTGGTTCATTAGTTTATTACTCATCGATTTTTTGTACTGGTGTAATTTTAGTTGGTCAAGACAAACAAATCCGTTCTCCGTGTAAAATTATATGCCTATGAACTCGGGAACCTACAGTTTTACAAGCTTTAAAGCTTTTATGTAGGACCCATCATATTTCTTATACTTACTAGTGACATTTTCATACGATGTGACCATGTACATTTGTGTCAAGTATATTTTCTTTTTCTTTTTCTTCTACAATCAAAAGACATGATTGTATATATTTTGTACTCTTGTTTTGTCAATAATTTTGTAATGTCATCATTGAGAAAATGGAAATATGAAATAAATTTGAACTTGAACTTGAATTTTTCTTGACCTTTAATCGCAAATATCTCCATTTGGCAAATATGGACTTATCGGTTTTTGCAAACAAACTCTTCTAAATGTTCACTTCAGGACTACCAACCCCTGCAGACCAGCAAATACAAAAATGAATAATGTAAATTATATTCTCTTGAAAGGCAAACACATTTCGGAATAAAAATGTAGAAATTTTGCAGATGGAGCATGCAATATTAAATCTTTTTCTTTTTCCTAATTTCAATATCATATCTGAGTTGGAGGGGAAAACCCTTAATGTGCTCAACATGCAATGCTTGGTTGATCTGTCAATACCTCAGGTCACTTTTGAATCAACTCGGATATATCCAGTATACTGTTGTATGTGCTAGAAACCAAGCCATTACTCTAATCAAAAAATTATTGTGAAACATGTGCAGTATTCCTTAAGTTATATCATTGTGCTCTATCATTATGAACAGAAATACTGCAAACTCCAGAGATGAAAGTGTTAATCCCAAGAAGACGAAATTCATTCACAGCTTACACTGTTCATGTGATTAACACAGTAAAGTACAGCTGTACATAGATATCAGTTCACTAAATGCATATCACTTACAAGCTCACTGTGTGCACTATCCATGCACTCAAAAGGTAATGGCCTGAAGTTATCTTTGCAATATGAAGACATAACTTAAAGATATCATGAAGCATGACATTAACATCATTTTGGTATCATTCAAGACAAGTTCCTTCAATTAATCAGACTTCATTCATAGTGGTCGTTAGGGGCCACTTTACTCTGATTATAGTCAATTCATTTAATCACTAGCTACCGGTCTACAGAAAAAGACGTCTACTCCTAGTGAGTATTCCTCTTTTCTCTCAGCCCTTTCTCTCTTTCATGCTTGCTTAATTGTGGCAGGTATTGTACATGTTGTGCATTGATAATTTTTCAAGTTCAGTGGAGTCTTCATTAGTTAATGGCCATTGGACCTCTTCGTCCACTCAGCCCTCATTTCCGAGTGGCAGCGATTTAAGAGCATGGCCTGGATCGGCAGGAAACCACAATCGTTGGTACAGTGAGGCATAAAGGTCACATTTTTTACAGCCAATAATAAGGCACTCATCTCTCTTATAGCATTAACATCAACAAACAAAGACAGAACACAAGAAATAGATTTTACTTTTTAATTTGCAACGAATTCTGTCTTATGTGAATGAAGAGTACTCCCCTTTATCTTTTTCTTTACATTATCAGATAGACGCACAAATCCTGTCAAGAACTTATGATAGCAGAAAGCAGAGCATTGAAAAAAATAGGGGAGGTATAAGATGATAACAAATGATATTTACAAGAGATATTGCAATATCACACACTATGATTTCAGTTGCATGGTGGGAAAAATACAAGAAGATCATGTTTATACTAATATGTAGAATGATGGAACATTACATCACAGTGCTGCAAAGCTATAGACAGATTAGCAGAAAGTGTAGACATAGTGATGAGCTGATGCCAAAGCTAAGAAAGTAGTGGTGCCAGCATCTCACTCCCCTGAAGCTCTGGGGACAACCTCTGGTCAACCTCTGGTCAGATGGGGCATAGGAACCTAGCACACAGTCATACCCTCAGCTATTAACTTCTGTTAAAGGCTACATGGATTCAATCTCACACTAATCACTTATCGAACTCAACATCACAAAATTACATGTCTTCTGATGACAGAGTTTGAATGTCATTCCATGTCATAATGAATGATGTGATGTCAAGTGGAAGTTGGCATACATCACTTTGATGTCTAACATGAGAAGTACTCATTTAATCTGTGCATACCACGGTGGGAGTAGTATACAATACTACAATGCGACAAGGTCATCATTCCAATTATACTAGCACACTTATCTCTCAGTCGTCAACAGATTTGACAGTGAGAACAAAACTGTTTGTCAGTGATAAATTGGATGTCTACATAACAAATTTTGCGATATTCTATAGCAGAAATTCCAGGCTATAGGTAGTATGTGCCTGGAAGAACAGAAAAAGTGGATTGTCTTTGAGATGCAGTCTACAACTAAACTGTGTTGTGTAGTAATTGCCAGCCATGTGACTGGGTACTGATGCTCACTGTCAGCCTGTCAATAAACATCACATCTGCCTAGCTTTCCTGCATGTCTCACACAGCTTGGATTTCAGTCCTCTACATTGGATGAGGAGTTTGTATCCTGCCACAGAGTCAATGGCCGTCCAAAACCTGCCGTAATTCTCTTGGTTTCTGAATAAATGATACACTGCTTCCTCCTTTCATGTACAACATGGACCCACACCTGCTCTAAGAACAAGGACACACCAAATCAAAAATGTGTTTTCTGTTTCAAAGATGGTGCGCTGGTCACAAATCAAATCAAAACAGGTCTAAACTACTTCATGGTGATTGCAATTTATTGAGGAGCAACAAACATGATCTTTTACTCCAGAAAATGTCTTTTAAACATATATAGTTAACAACTAAGGGCATTTTCCATCTCTGGTGTTACTTTGAGATGAGTTTATTCTTCCACATTGGCAGAAGGGCAGGAATGACACTTACCATCTTAAAGTGCCAATTCAGGTATGCAGTATACTGGGCTACAAGTACAGTCAAACTCGGATACCTCGAATTCGTCGGGACTGAAGAAAATGGTTCGACGTACGCGAATTTCGAGGTACGCGTACGTCGAATTTTCTTCGACTTATCCGATGTTTATCGATGTTCGACGTTTATCGATGTTCAACATGGTGTCTGTTATAGTGCCTACTGATTGTTTGCATGCTTGTCAATTTGAATTGAATCAACTTTTATATGAATGAATTGAGTGAAAATCGGAAATGAAATCAAAATTTCAGAAATAAAGATTTTGGTGGCCCGATCGCGCCACAAAAAAAAAAAAAAAAAAAAAAAAAAAAAAAAAAATCGGTTGTTTGCCTTTACTTTTGAAAATGAACAGCGGTAACAATCGGCTACGTAAGATGCTAAAATAAATGTCAGGGTTTGCGTTTAATTGTGGAAATGAATGACGGTAATATTCGACTCGGTATGATACTAAAATAAATGTCTGATGTTTGCTCATACTTTTGGAAATGAATAACGATAAGACTCAGCTCCGTATGGTGCTAAAACTAATGTTAGATATTTGATTTTGCGTTCGGAAATGAATAAGGATAACATTCGGCTCCGGAAGACGCTGAAATAAATGTCGAATTTTTGCTATGACGTTCGGAAATGAAAAACAATAACATTCAACTCCGTACGATGGTTAAATAAATGTCATATGTTTCCTTATACTTTCGTAAGTAAATAGCAATAGCATTCGGCTCCGGAAGATGCTAAAAATAGATGTCAGATGATCGTTTTTATGTTCGGAAGAAAATAGCAGTAATATTCTGCTCCATCATGTCCATATGATGCTAAAATAACTGTCTGATGTTTGCTTTGACGTTCGGAAAAGAGTAACAATAATATTCAACTCCTGACAATGATGAAATAAATGCTGGATGTTTGCTTTTACGTTCGAAAGTAAATTGCAATAACATTTAGCTCCGGAAGATGCTAAAATAAATGTCGAATGTTTGCTTTGATGTTCTGAAGTGAATAACAATAATATTCAACTCCGTACGCTGATGAAATAAATGCCGGATGTGTGCTTTTACGTTCAAAAGTAAATGTCAATAGCATTCAGCTCCGGAAGATGCTAAAATACATGTCGAATGATTGCTTTTACGTTTGGCATGTTTGGAAGTGAACAGCAGTAACATTCTGCCCCATACGATGATAAAAAAAAAATATTGGATATTTGCTACGGTACATTTCGAAATAAATATCAGTAACATACAGCTATACGTTTCATGGTCCAAAATGTCTGATGTCTGCCATGACGTTCAAAAATGAAAAACAGTAACATTCGGCTCCGTGCAATAATTCTCAGATGATTCATTTCACTTTCGGAAGTGGACAGCAGTAACATTCGGCTCCGTTCGATAATGAAATAAATGTCGGATGTTTGAAATGAATAACGGTAATATTCTGCTCCGTACGATGCAAAAATAAATAACAGATTGTTGCTTTAACATTTGGAAATGATTAATGGTATTAATCCGCTCAGTTAGATGCTAAAACAAATAGCGGATGTTTGCTTTCACGTTTGGAAATGGATTATGATAGTATTCAGCTCCGTAAGATTCTAAAATGAATGTCGGTTGTTTGCTTTTACATTTAAAAATGAATAACGGTAACTTTCGGCTTTTTACAATGCTAAAACAAATGTCGGATTCTAACAAATGTCAGCAAATGCTCCCATTTTCTCATTTCAAACGTAAGTTTTGACCTCCTCAATATAATGGGCATCAACTTTTTAGATAATCTCTACGCCTATTCGTCAAATCTTTAAACACAGTAAGATGATTGAATTTTCTATTTATTTTGTTTTAGACATGGGCATCTGTATCACTTCAATAATGCTTAATATTAATTTGTCTATGTTTAGTAGGACCGATTTAGTTTTTCTAATGTTTTTCCTGATTTTTTTTTTTTTTTTTTGTTACCAGATTTTACTTTCGACCGCCAGAAAATAAAAATCAATGATATTGGTGGCCCGATAAAACTTAGTGCGGAGCCCTGTGTATTCTATTCTTCATTGTGATCGGCCTATACTTCCAGATTTTCATAATCGCATTGCTGGAAAAAAAAAAAAAAAGTTTCAGTGCTTGCGTTCTCGGGGAAGTAAACTTCGTGAAAGGAAAAAAAAATAGTTAAAAAAAAGGCACTACGAGGGAGATTGATGTTTTGACAGTGGAGCGTGATTACCACGTAAGCAGGTGCGCCACGACGGTTGAGAAATCTACGCGCGCGGTATGACTGTCTCGATCAAAAATCAAAACACAGTGGTTAAAGAAAAGCAAATGATGGGGCAGCGCGTAGTGCTATCGTAAAGCACTCCATTGGCACGGGTGCTATGTACATATCATGTACGTGTGTTGGTAGGTGTTTGGGATTTTCCTTGTCAGCTGTGTATCGGGTATTTCTTCTTGGGCGCAAGATTGTTCTGGTCTCAGAATATTTACAATCGAGTGTGAAAACATTTGTGACATGTCTTCACTGTCCACGCGCGCTTAATCGGAGATGCTGAGTGATGTTTGCAATTTCGATTCGAGCAACATGCTGGGAAAAATAATAAGTTAATTAAGATCGGGACATTAGATTTCCCTTCGAGGTAACCGAACTTCGAGTTATCTTTTTCGAGCTACGCGAATTTTAATACACGGAAACTCCATCGGAACAATCGGGACTTTCATTTTGCCCCCGAGGTAAGTGATATTCGGCTTATCCGACGTCGAGGTATCCGAGTTTGACTGTATGCAGTAATACATCAGCACTAGTTACAGCTCTGTCAGGAAAATGCTAACAAATTGACAGAGCCCCCCCCCCCCCCCCCCCAAAAAAAAAAAGGAGGGGGGGGGGCAGCAAACACAAGTTCATCCAACCACTTCAACTCCATTCGAACTGGCTTTCTGAAATAATAGACAGGAATTTCTAAGCAATATTGCTATTGATAGTCAATTTCTAGAATGTTTCAGAAAAATAGTAAATGAAGAAGATCACTTTGTATAACTTCACAGCAAAGACAAAAGAATAGAGAGGAATGAGTATAAACAGAAGCATCACAAACGATCAGATTCTACGTGAAATGTCATTAGATAATATTATGACATAAATAACTTTAGTGATATCTGGCAGGCTCTTTGCTAGTGAGTTTACAGGGACAGCTTGAACACCTGTTATTACATTATTACTGAAGTTACTTAAGCAACAAACTTTAAAACCAGAAATGTTCACATGCACTTTCATTCTGCGAATTTCACGCCAGCCAAGATTCACAAAATCAAAATGTGTTCAAAAGTTCCTGCCTACACTATATCCAAGGAGGTACTAGGCAAGCTCGCCTAGTACCTCCTTGCTATATCCAAATGCACTGAATGCCTGTGGCAATTCCCCAAAAATTCATGCCACAAAAAAGCTGAAATTCGTGAAAATTTTGGCCACAATCATGTGCTGCTTGCTTTACAGTACACTTGCAGAAAGTTCTGTGTATCATTATCTTGTCTGCATCTTCTGAAAGTAGCAGTCCTCAATGCAGCCATACAGCCTCCACGAATGAGCTTGTTAAGATAACTAAGTACTGGCTTGATTTCATTCCTTGTCACACATGTGATGAAGGTGGAATCCTGCCATGGTATAGTCATGTAGGTATTCTCTGGAAGCACTGCATTCTTTATACACAGATAAACTCTCTAAACAGATTCACCGCATCTCATACATGTGACCCTGCATCACAAAACCGACAAAAAGTTACCACACATGGATTTTTAGTTAAGGACAGATTCTGAAAGAGCAGACTCTAAGCTTTAAAATGGAGTATATCTCCTTCCAAACCTGTCTCAATAATGGTAATAAGAAAAGAGGTTCTGAAGTTTAGGGTCCATGCAAGCACTGAATCTCACCAAGCTGTGCTCTGTGCAATGAATGGGACAAAAACATGATGTAAAACTTTGTAATAACCACAATGAAGAGATTATCAGATTAAGTTGAAATTTTCTACACTCATAACGCACATTCTTTTCATGGCTAATACCAACTTTGAATGCAGTAGCCCTATCTGTTCCAAGGTTGTCAGAGTTGAAAGTGAACAGAAGGTATAAGGTTTTTATGAAATGAAAAGGGGGCTGGAGACATACCTAATCACATTATATTTAAAAATACTGTTCTGTAAAAACTGCTAAAACACAATTTCCCATTCATTTCATACATCCAAACTCTAGAATTACAGAGAAAGAAAATTCCTCTTCCAGAAAACATACAAATATGAAGATTGACTATGTTCCCCCATTTCACTTATTTTGAGTCCTCACGCAAAATCAGAGCTTGCGACGTGTTGTTTTGGTGATGAAAAGTCACATATATTCATTATGCTCTTAAAAATTTACTTTAACAATCATGAATAAAAAAGATGCAAATAATAACTCAGACAGCTGACAAGCATTTGAGAACCTACAATATTACTGAAAGGTGTTGTTCATGTTTGATCTTTCGAATTTTAAACATATGGTTCCATGGCGTTCCAAACTAGGGTTACTATGCTAGACAAACACACATTAAAAAGACAAACCATCCTAAATACAATCCGCACATTCTTTTCATGGCTAATACCAACTTTGAATGCAGTAGCCCTATCTGTTCCAAGGTTGTCAGAGTTGAAAGTGAACAGAAGGTATAAGGTTTTTATGAAATGAAAAGGGGGCTGGAGACATACCTAATCACATTATATTTAAAAATACTGTTCTGTAAAAACTGCTAAAACACAATTTCCCATTCATTTCATACATCCAAACTCTAGAATTACAGAGAAAGAAAATTCCTCTTCCAGAAAACATACAAATATGAAGATTGACTATGTTCCCCCATTTCACTTATTTTGAGTCCTCACGCAAAATCAGAGCTTGCGACGTGTTGTTTTGGTGATGAAAAGTCACATATATTCATTATGCTCTTAAAAATTTACTTTAACAATCATGAATAAAAAAGATGCAAATAATAACTCAGACAGCTGACAAGCATTTGAGAACCTACAATATTACTGAAAGGTGTTGTTCATGTTTGATCTTTCGAATTTTAAACATATGGTTCCATGGCGTTCCAAACTAGGGTTACTATGCTAGACAAACACACATTAAAAAGACAAACCATCCTAAATACAATCCCCACAGAAAGGAGCAAACATCATCAGAAATACATCTCTCACGCAGCCGGCCTCATGTAAAGGTCAACATTTCCATGGCAGCCCAGATCTTATCTCAACTACCCCCTCCCTTCTGAATAATTACTACATAACAGTAAAGTTATGGCCTCTGCTGTCTACCTACATTAAATGCTTTGCATCAAAATGGATGAGTTTCATTTGAAATCACTAGGTCAATTTGAGGACAAATCATTTAACTCTCTTCAGCCTTTGGATAATGAGTAATATCATGTATTTATTTTAGCTTATAATTCATCTACTCTCCATTGCCATGCCTTAGCATGCACGACTGAGATTGTTTTTCCAATCATCATTCTTAGTGCATAATGCAATAAAAATGAAAATCAAAGTTCACTTGTAGAGAGAAGACTGATCTGTTTCCATATGCAGTATTTAGCATCAGCAACTTTAACAATGGGTCACAGAGAATTGCAAGGCAATAGACACAAATTAGAGATAAAATGTCATATATATATATATATATATATCCTTCCTTCTCCTTCTTATTGTTATATTTCCTATGATCTGCTTAAAAGTGGAATAATCTGTAGTTGTTAGGCCTCTCCCTTTCTCTTCCTCACTCCTATTATCTCCCCCCCCCCCCCCTCGATAGCTGATGTGTTCTTACTAAAACTAAAAATATTTAAAGACATTTCTGTAATGGATAGGCCTACTACATGACTTGGGGCCACCAGAAACAGATATCAGGCCACTACATATTAAAAAATTATGTGTTTTGGTGGGCTGATATTGGGCCGCAAAAAAGTTCACAGTGTGTATATTATTTTAACATATTTTTCTCATACAGAAAAGGAGAATAACTTGCGGCTCATTGCTTGATTACTGCATGCACTTCAGTTAGCTGCTACGGCCAGGCTTGTAAGTTGAAGCTACATTGTACATAGTCTTCATGGTCGAACTCAATCTATTTCATGGCCAACAGGCCAATTTATTTTTTTCCCTCAGCCAAGATTTAGTCACTGCCAAATTCTATCTTTTCAATCATATAAGTAGTTATATCTCTATGTTCAATATAACCATTGCATGAATGTGTATAGTCATGGAAATCATGCCTCATTTCATCACTGAATTTGTTACTTTGTAAAGTTAGTTACACTATGTAGCATTGAAGATTACAATCTAATAATTCTAAAGGTTCCTTTATTCTGAAGGTTCATTTATCCAAAATGAAATGAGGTTTATTTTTCTTTTTGGATCAACAAACTTTGGAATAACAAATTGTATTCAATTTTATTAACAAACCTTTGGAATGATAAACCTTTCTTCATTTTTGGATATAGCAAACCTTAAGATTAGCACCACAATTGTTTAGATTAATGAACATCTAGGTACAGGGAATTCATGTGTTTGGAACAACAAATCTTTGGAAAAACAAACCTTTTTTCATTCTTTAATTAATGAACCCCTGTAATAAGGATCATTATTTTCATTTGAAACCCTTCATCATACTTGCCAATGTCACATAATTATCAGGGTTTATAATAGTTTTTGTGCTTTATTAGATTATTTCATTTATACTCTTTCTTTTTCATAATTCTTAGTCACAGTAAAACGTGGTAATTGAAGCACTTAATTACACCTGCAAATTTTCATATTTTAATATGTTTTACTGTATCATTCTAATTTTTATTTATGTGTGTTATTTTTTTTTTATTTTTTTTTTTATTTTGGGGGCCAACAATTAAAGTTTGATGATTTGGTGGCCCAAATGGGCCAATGGACCACCAAATAAAAGAGTTAGTGTCGAGTCTTGGATACTGTATGCTGTAAAAGCTATTATTTTGGCAAGGGTTTAATTTTCACGAATTTCGCGAATCACAGTTGCACCCTGAATCAAACAACACGCAAAAATGTCACCATGCGCTAAAGTGATAGTGCACTTATGAAGGCCTCTGTGTCAATATGCGAAAATGTCTGTGACCTCCTTATTCCCGAAAATATCTGTACACAAAAATAACAGCATATAGAGTATCCCATGGTGTACATCAATAAAGCTCTGCACATCTGCACAAGACTTCATAGAGGCAATTTCAGTCATTCTACTTCTCTGTCTTGGCAACTTCATTTTGTGAATACGTAGTACAAGCATCCACTTTGTATGGATGCAAAATATATTTGGATTTCAGCTCTTCTGGATGACTCAATGGAGGTTGTTTGATGGATACACAGACCAAAATATACAAGGAGTTTCAGGTAGTGCTTATATTGATTGATGATATTCATTGTAGTATGCATTGATATGGATAATTACACTGCATGATTGGCATAATCAGTCATGTTTGATATTCAGTAGTCATAGATAGGCATTCAAATAATTAATATGATAATGGCAATGGCAATACATATCATGATAGTAATAACCACACTACTGACGCTGGCAGTAACAAGAAAAATTCTGAGCATGTCATTTGAACATTATCAGGCAACGATTACCAATTCAGAGACAAATCCAACTGAGTTATTGTCCACCATGCAGTATTCCATGACAAACATGTAAATGAACATGCTAGATTGGAAAGTTGAACAAGAGAAATTGGAGGTCTTTATGTCCTCAGTTTTGCATTTGTCAGGCATAGAGAATCCTTGGACTTCACTGAGGCATAAAATGAGTGACTAACTAGTCTTACAATATATCTCCCATTTCACGTTGATTCCCTTTTATGTTCCAATTTTTCACTGAATTCTCATCTTCTAGTCTACTCTACTCCCCCCCCCCTCCTTTTTGGTGACCTATTCTTCTCTTCAGCAGTAATCAGGCTATGCAGGGGATGATTCAGCATTCTAATTTCATGAATTCGGCCTGCTCGACCGACCGTGAAAATAGGATCGGCACGCAGTCTGCCCGTGTGCGGGTGAGCACGGCCCGTTTGCCTACACTGCCTGCTTGCCTGCCGTAAAAACGATCAAGCTCCAGAGGTGAGTGCCCAGTGGTGCAATCATGTTGTGAGCTTGGATGGCATCATTGGCACGTAGGATGAAATGGCTTAATTATCCCATTGTGACACACAGCCTTAATCTGTAATGGCCTCTCCACTGCAGGCAACACGTTGCTAATGTCAGTCATCACTCCAGGCCTTGCATAAGAGAACTACACAGAGTGAACTGGTTTATACTGCCATATTCAGGAATACAGAAAATAACTGGTATGTCAGCATGGAATTGTCATACTGCTTATTTCACACACATGAGTCAGACCTTTCCTGAATATGATTTAAAATAAAATCACAAGCCCTTACCTGAGATTGCTACTCTTTGCACTGATAAGGAACCATTGTCTTGATGTCTTTAGTATGCAATATATAGTGTACATTGTTTAAGGAATAGCTTCAGACTATTTATTTTTGGTGAGATGAATTCAGGCATTCAGGTTACAGATTGACAGTGTAAGGAGAGAGAAAGAGGGGAAAAAAAAATCTCTGCCGAGCTTATTAGAGTGTTATTAAAACATTTAATATATGAATCCAGAATCCCATGATGAAAGCATTCTACAGGAAGTAAACCAACATAGACATAGAATCACCACTGACTCAAATCACAAGGATTTAACATTACAACAATGAAAATGCAGTTCAATGATTCTCTGGTTATATTTTACTCCTTAATCACTAATTCCATCAAATTTCTTGAAAGAACATGCTCCATTTTCAGCTTTTGCTTTGTCTTTCTTTTTATATTTTGTGCACTTTTTATTATTCTCTTTTTTAAGAAGAAAGTACGATCATCGACGGACAGGCTTTATATGACTTCAAAGTGAAATCATGAGAAAAGATGAAAGGAAAAAAAGAAAATACAAGGGTCTGGATATAGCAAGGTGAATAAGCCAAACTTGATGATCTCATTATAATGGGATTCCCCTGTATGACATGAACACAAAGCACCTGAATGATGAACATATAATTTGCTTAATGGGAGCATAACAAGCCAGAAAATGAATTGAATAGGATAGAATGGAATAGAATAGTCTAGAGAAAATGTAATAGAATCAAATAGACTAAAAAACAAGAGCAAGAATAAAACAAGCCAAAAAAAAAGGAAAAAAAAAGCTAAATCAAATAAAAGCAATTTCATTCAATTAAACAAGACGGAATGGAAAATGATAATATATTTACTCAGGAACCAAAGATGATATATAGATGGCAAGACTAAACTGGGGACAGTCTCCACTCACATACATTCTGCGTTGGTTATAATGTTGATTATGATTTCATCCTTCAGTGTGTCTGTGACATATTTGTCTGCTGTCAATCAAAATCAAATCCTTAAAAAAAAAAAAGAGAGAAAAAAAAACATACACTCAGTGGTAGGCGACTCCTAATGCCTTGAACACTGGACAGAAAGAAGTCTGGCACAACAAGCAAAAGGATCTTACAAGGAATTCAGAGATAACAAAGACTTTTACATGATGATCCATTAATCATACCTACGTCAGCCTCACTCTCCCAACTCAAAATCCATCTCGCAGGAAGGCACCTGACAAGCCGTTATGATTTCTGCGCACACACGTAATGTTTACATTACGCCAGCTGAGAAATCTGTCACTGTGAGACACAGAGCTCTGACAAGGGAAAGAAGACTCCCTGCCATATACTGCACCATGTACCCTGCTTCACAGTTTGAAAGCAATCAAGCCCACATACACACAGACAAATGCTTATCACCTTTAACAAACAGCATTTGGCACATGCTTACACCACTCCACTTGACTGCAGTGCAGAGTAACTCTCATCATTGCATCTCACATCACATCCACACACAATAATGATGAATGATGAAACTAGAGTGGGAATACTGGTACCCACACATTAGTTCCTGCCTAGCAATTAATGTATTATTGTTACCTTGTATCCCTACTTAGTCATTCATCTTCACTTGTATGTTGCTATTTGGCATCACATGGCACCGAGCAGTATTTCAATCATCTAAACCTCTAAAATTCAGATTTTCAGGAAAACACATGCAAAATCTTGGAAGATGAATTTAGTCCCAAGTTATCAATTTCCAGTGATGACATAATACTGTAAAAGTGGATATTTTCGCGCGGCTAATTTTTCGCGCTTGGCCGGGTGAGAAGAATTTCGCGTGTTTTTAATTCCGCGGAATCAAGACAGCAACCACTGGAACATATGGCATGCAAAAATATTTGCATGCTTTTATTTTCGTGCTAGTTTCTAGTTGCGCGAAATGCGCAAAAATTTCAACACCGCGAAAATTTCCACTTTTACAGTAAGGCAATGTATTCAATTATCTAAACTGTAATATTTGGTGTTATCTGGACAGCCAATACAAAAACTTACATACTCTTTTTTGTGTTGCTTACTTTTTTCTTTTCTTTTTTTTTTTTGGTGGGGGGGGGGCAAATAGCTTCAAATTTGAAATAAACTACACAACTAAATGGCTGCACAAAGACACATTTTAGGTATCAAAAGCTAATGAGGTAAATAAGCTTGCTGTGAGTCATATTATGGGTACTTACCAGCCTCAGGGTAAAGCAGAGCAACAGCCACTGAAGTGAATTTTGTGGTTTTGAGATTGTACAATACAGTCACATAACCAAGAAAAAATGCAAGTTTTGGTTTGTTTGTGAAAACAAGGCAATATATCATCATGCTCAGGCATTTAATCTGTGCTTGGTGCAAAGCTGTGCTGTATTTCATGTCGGCCAGGTAGAATGGTCTGTATATGGACATCTACTGAAACCAATTTTGCAACAATAGATTTAAGAATCAATATGCACTGTAAATCAATGACTAACCCCGTACATGTACTAGCAAATGTGTAATATCAATGCAAAGTTGATATTACATAATATTATCCATTATTTCTTGCAATGAGCAGTATCAAGCTCACTCCACTAACAATGAATGGACTGGATAATTCTCCTTGCTAAGGGAGAAAAATTCTAAATTTTAGGGTAATAAACAAACCTAAATTGTTCATTCCTCAAAAACCCAGTGCAACTCCTGGTTCCAAGAGATAGTAAAATGTCCTTGATTGATCAGAAAATAGGAGCGGGAGGAAGAGTGAGATAGACGGAGAGTGAGAGAAATAAACAGACAGCAGCCATTCTTGTGACTGAATGCTTTTACCCCTAATGGCTAAAAATTAACCTCCATCTTACATTAGCAAGATTAGGAGAGATCACAAGACTGAAAGAGAGAGGGAAAAAACGGTGATGCTTTTAGAAGCTAATGACACGTAATTCACAGGAAAATGATAAATCATGGCCCCTAATTGACACTAGATCAATAGAAAGATCTCAGCAATGAATGACCATCTCTCAGATTAATCACATGGTAATGGTATGCATTTGTTAGCAGAATATAAATGCTCTCTGGTTGTTATCAATCTTGCTCTACAAAGCAAGGGTCTGTGAAAAACAATACATACAGGGAACAATGATCCTGTCCTTTTCCATAAAGCACATAACTTACGAAATGTACAATAGTTTCAAATGCCATTTCATACACTGGCAAGCAGGTGTTTCAGTACACAGAATCTAAGCTCTCCTAATATTCACTTAGGTTTTAACAAAACATTTTAACCTAATGAATGTTGTCTAAATATCTGAATTATGATAATTTCATTGATTTGTGAACACTACACATTTGTCTAAAATTATGAATTGTATAGGGGCAAATTTTCTTGAAAAAAAAATTCAGTAAGAAGCACAAATCCATCTGTAATCACTCATTCAAAGTAGAAAATTTGACAAAATCTACACATTTTAGTATATGGCCCTTGTTCAAAATATTCACACTGATATATGCATGGAATGACAAGTATACAAAACAAGAAACATAGCATGTTTCAACAAAAGAAAAGCAAATGCCCCAGTTCTCCATCTTTCCAAAACATAAGAAAACATAGGATCATAACTCATCAAAATATGCCAGCACTGCAATCATGATTATCATCATGAATCTTAATAAAGATTACAACCTGACACTTGCTTTCCTCAAGCAAATTAGTTGGTAAGATAGTATTTCATACCAAAGCTTTTATTTAAGCAGACCTAATTGGAGACATGCATATAGTGTAACTATAGAGGGCACTGTTCATACAACAGGAATAATCTGCAAGACACTGCCACATGAAAAAAAAAGTGTGAATAAATCACAAGACACTATGTAGAATATGACTGTTAGTTTCTGTGCGCATGTAAGAGTACCGTGTAGTATACACAACTGTGTGTGTGTGTGTGTGTGTGTGTGTCTGTGTCTGTGTGCTTGAAGATTCCTGCTTGTGAGAGCACAAAATGTATGTACTGGTAGCAACAAGTTAGGTAACGGTGGTAGAGTGCAGTTACATAGTGCTAAATGCAACTCTGACAGTTATACGAGATATGGTAATTAAGTTTTTTACGCATCCATTCTTGTTCAAATTTTACGCATCCATTCTTGTACAAACATTAGCATGTATGAGAACAGCATTTGATATATCGTCGCTGGGGTGACAAGACCTCGTATCTCAAAAATGTCAAAAAAATGTTTTTTGAGCTTAATGGTCAAATAATGGGTCAGGTGATGTCTTGGCCAAATCCTAACTGTCTTACTCCAAAAATGAAGCCACCATGACATGTCAAAGAGAAGGCTTTCCCATTCACTATAGTGCTTTGGCCACCATGTTTTTTCGCTCTCCTGAACATTTGACAATTTTGAGATACAAGGTTTTGTCACCCCAGCGACGATATATAATAATTCCTAAGAACACTTCCTCGAATGAAATTTAGAACTGACCATGAGATTTGTGAGAATATTCAAATACGTAAACTTTCAGTATAAGATATGAACTTGTTGGAAAGATCACTTCACTCTTCGAGAGGTTCATTCAAAAGTATATCATATGAAGGCTCAGATGATCTACTGTAAAAGTGGATATTTTTGCACGACTAATTTTTCGCGCTCGGTGGGGTAAGAAGAGTTTCGCATGTTTTTAATTCCGCAGAATCAAGATATCAACTACTGGAACATACAGCAAGCAAAAATATCCGTGTGCTTTTATTTTTGCGCTAGTTTCGGTTTGCGCAAAATGCACGAAAATTGTCACTTTTACCGTATTTCACTATTCTATGATTATTTCATCACTACATGTATTTCAAACTACAACACTTGTAGATATATCACTGCAGGTGAGTAATATTTCCACTCATCATACAGCTACTCTTGAAAATGTGTCTTGCACAATTCTAATCACAATCACCTTGTGTGCCAAATTTCTTCTGAATTAATAACTGTACAAACTGTCAGAGAATTTCAATCTGTAACCCATGTTATTCAAATTCATGAAATTCTTCCATCAAGATGTTTTCGTTGCAAATGATTGACAAAAGTGCCCTACATCGACGTAAATAAGCACTGAAGTGATCAGTGTTTATTTTGCCCTACATCGACGTAAATAAGCACTGAATTGATCAGTGTTTAAAACACTGATCAATTCAGTGCTTATTTACGTTGATGTAGGGTACAGTAATTTGTCAATCAGTTGCAACTGTAAGTCTCATCCTGATTTTGGGGTAAAAATGCATTGTTACCATGGCAATACATCTTCTGCTACTATTAAAAAATGTTGTCCTGCACAACTTAATGGCATGGTCATCATGTGTGCCAAATTTCTTTTTAATCACTTAAAAATGGAGAAATTCCATCTAAAAGGGTTTAACCTGATCTGGGGGCCAAAATGCCCTGTTACCACAGACACACACTTTCCAGTACTCATGAAAAATGGTCAAGTTTACATCATGTTTTCATGTGTGCCAATTTTGCTATGAATTGCTAAAAAAAAGGAGTAGTTCAATATGTATGGCTTTATTACCTGATATTGAGGGCCATGATGTGAGCACTGTTACCATGGCAACACTTTCTGCTACTATTGAGAAATGTGTCTAGCACAAATTTACAATGACCTCAACAAGTGTGCAAAATTTTGGTTTAAATCACTTGAAAACTGGAGGACTTTGATCTGCAAGCATTTTACCTGATTTGGGGAGTATACACTTTTACCATGTCAGCATACTTTCAAGAATCCTTGAAAATGTGTCCTGCAGAACTTTACATTGAACTAAACATGTTAATCAAATTTTGTTTGAATCGCCCAAAACCTCGTAAAGAAGTTTGATCTGCAAATCTTTTACCTAATCTGGGGGCATAACTATTCTGTTACCTTGGCAGTTTACTATCTCGTACTCTTAAAATATGTGTCTTGAACAACTTCATATCAAGTTCTTCATGTGTGCCAATTTTCTTGTGAATCACTGGGAACTGGAGTAGTTAGATCAGCAAGCCTTTTGCTGGATTTTGAGGGCCATGTGTTGTTACCATGGCAACACTTCCCACTACTCTTGAAAAATGTGTCTTGCGCAAATTTACATTGAGCTTAACATGTGAGCCAAATTTCTTCTGAATCTCTTGAAAACTGGAGAAGTAGATTGATCGATCTGCAAGCCTTTTACATGATTTTGGGGCCATGATGTGCCATTACCATGGCAACACACTTTCTGCTACTCTTCAAAAATGTACCTCTCACAACTGTACATTGAACTATAAAACATGTGCATAGAATTTTGCTTGAATTGCTGAAAATTGGAGATGTTTTATCTGCAAGTCTTCTATGTGATTTCGGGTCATAATGTGCTGTTAGCATAGTAACACTTTCTGCTACTGGTGAAATATGTATCTTGCACAACTTTGAATTGAGCTTAACATGTGTGCCACATTTTGTTTGAATCGCTTAAAGACTGGAGAAGTAGTTCAAGAGTTGTTTGACCCACAATTCTTTTTTTGAAGGATTTCTATACACATGCTGTTGCCATGGCAGTACATTTCTTGACACTTGCAAAAAGTTGTCTGGCACCATTACATATAGTAGCAATCCCATGTCCCAAATTCCAGCTTTTTAAAAATGCTCAAAAACTGAGCATTACGATCCACAAAATTTTGTATGTTTTGTATAAATAATAATTTGTGTAAATAATGCTGTTGCCATGTCTACACATTTCTTGATGTGCACAAAAAAAGAGATCATGTATAATTACACATTACACTGATCATATGCACCAAATTTCAAGAGAACTTTTTAAAACTGAGAGTAGCTTGATACACCACAGCTTAGCATGATTTTTATAAGCATTTGCCATTATCGTGCAACACATCACTCAATACATACAAAGGTGTTTTGTATATCTACCAATGATAGCGGTCACATTTGCTAAAATTTCAGGTTAATTGCTAAAAAAAAAAAAAAAAAAAAGGGAGCAATTTAGGCTAAAAGATTTTGCAATGGACTGAAAGACTGACCAAGCGACTGCCCGACCACTAACCACTTGACCTCAGAATCCCTTTATACCCCCATACACACTATGTGTGGGTGGAGGTATAGGAAAATCTCTAAGGCATTACATTTGAATTTCTCTTTACTTCAACATTGATTTCTTAAGCTTCATATCAAGAAAGAGTCTAATAGTAAAGTATATCCACTTGCCATTCTATTACTCAAAAATATTGTTAGTTGAATACAGCAAATTGGAGTGTTTCATAGTTTTCCTAATTGACTATTTGCAAAGAGAAATGTGGGAGTGAATACAGTTTTAAACCACTGGTGCCACATAATGACACTCAGTGATTTCTGCATATATTAGACAGCCAGCCATTGAATGACAGTGATTTCATGCAGGGTCTACACTTTAATACTTGTTTCCATGAAGCCAATCTACATCTTTATAGAGAAGCTCACCCCATATACCCAGAAGGATGAGAATTAACACCAAACATGCATTCCACTTGACTGACTTTCATCTCATCATCTCTGATACTAATGAAATGTGAAAGGTGGGTCACCTTGCTAGATTGGCAAAACCTTGTGTGACAATCAACAGGAGCAGCAATTTACCTCCCAGAACTCTGGCCATCAAGCCCTGACCCAATGTGTTACCAATTTCTGTCTACGAAGGAGCACACACAGATCTCACTTTGCAGTGGCAGTAGCCCATCACCAATTTACTGAAAGGGTGTATGCACTGCCTTCTACTATCAGCTTTCATGCTCATCAATAAACGGTGTGTACTTGTAAATGTGTGTGTGTGTGTGTGTGTGTGTGTGTGTGCGTGTGTGTGTGTGTGTGTGTGTGTGTGTGTGTGTGTGATAGATAGGTTTGAGATGGCAGATCTTCCAAGTATAGAGTGGAGAGACGTTCATTTTGGTGTTACGGGAAGGGATCCAAAAGTAAAATTTTATAATACAATAATTTTTATTTTGAAATATATCATTTTTAGATCTAGGTCGGAGGGAAAAATTCCTACTTTGGAGGAAATTTGTAAAAGAATAATAAGTTTTCGGGATGAAGAAAAAGAAATTGCTATAAAAAGAAATAAGTTGGGATTACATTTGCTGAAATGGGAAAATGTTTCTGAAACGAGAGTTTAAGTATTGTTTTGTTTTCTTTCTTTTTTTATTAGTACAGTGTAGTTATCAGTGGTGAAGGCAATATAATGTGTCATTGGCCGCGCGCGGGGAGGGATAAGTTTTTGGTGGTGTAATAGGATTTTGTCCGCAGCTAGGAGTTTGATGAGTTTTGTTTGGTGAATTTGAATGGGTATTTGGAGCAGTATTTGGGTGCGGGCGGACGATGCTTTTCTGCATACGGCCATTACACGCTTGTATGTTGTATGTATCAATCAACATTTGAAAGTCGTTTTCATTAGGAAGGAAGGTGGTATCGCTTCGGGTGTGTTTTGTGTGTGGGGTGTATGTGTGTATGTGCGTTTTTGGTGTTGGTGTGTATGTGTGTTTGTGTTTGGGGTGTATGTGTGTGGTGGTTGTAGAAGTATGTGTTTGGGGTTGTGGTGGGGGTGTGGGATAGGTTTGAGTGCATCGGGGTTGGTGGGGAATGGGATGGGGATTTGATTTTCAATGAAATGATTTCATTCTAGTTTTGTATAACGTATTTTTGTTGCTTTTTTATGTATAAACCCTTGTGTATATATATACCCTTACATACTCGATTTATAATCGAGTTGTTATGTTGAAGAGAGATGATTGGCAGTATAAATATACCATAGTCAAAGATACATAATATACATTTTTTTTTGTGTACATGTCAATACTTTCTCGTGAAGAAATGGTCAGTAGGATTGATTTATAATCGAGTTATGTTTGAAGGGAGATGATGGGCAGTATAAGCTGGTAATGGATTTGTCCTTTGAATGGCATTTGTACCGTTTTTATGTTCATGTTACACCCAGAATGGGTTGATTTATGATTGATTTGAATGAAATCAATAAAATATCATTGAAAAACAAAAAGTGTGTGTGTATACGTTCATCCAGTATACACTGGTTCCTTTTTAAGGCCAAGTAAAAAAAGAAACCAGTTTCTCGTCCTCGCGCGCATCGATTTTGGCCGCCGCATCGATTTTTTTACTATTTACTATTTTCAAAATGGCGCTGAAAATACCAAGAAATTCATAATTCTCGTCCCAGCCCGCTCCCCGCCCGCATCGATTTTCAGTTGCCGCATCGACTTTTTTGATATTTACTATTTTTACGGGGGCCGAAAAAGAAAATCGACAATTCACCTACCAATCGTGATGTCTCATTTCCGATTACTATGTACGCCTTGCGTCCTCTACTTAGCTGTAGTGCGTATGTAATAACGCATGCATTTCACACTGCGAGCTCGGCAAGAAGGAATGACCCACAAAGCAGTCGAACTGCAGTTGGATGGGCGCGGCGCGCGCGGACCTGGGCTGTGATGTACAGCGCACTCGGTACGTCGTGAACGCGATAGCGGCAACATTTTTGCGAACAATCGCTGATATTCCACGCATATTTCGCGCATTGCTCGTATTTTTCCCCATTTCTCATATTTTAAGCGGATAAATTGTACTGTACAAATGCTTGTGAGGATTGTATCGAGTTTGTATACATTTTCATGTCATTGTGACTATGTGCATGTGTGTGCAGTGTCGGAAGGTACGGTGCCAGTGCAGTGGCCGTGCCGGCCGCGTACGCGTGTCTGTAGCTGTCAGGGTCCCCATCCCCTGGTCTGTCGGCTGTCTGCACGCACGCATGAACACATTCGAATGTGTAGAGGCCCGTACACTCTGCTCTGTAACGTTGCATCTGACGGCGATGTATTGTTCTATTTTGAAGAGAAAATGAATGCGCTTTTCCAGCAAATGTAGAATTTTTAAATGGGTGTATCGATACAAAATAAATAACTTTTCCTCGGATTCTGGTTTGTCTCGTATTTCTGCGGGATACTTTTCTTTACGATGTAAATTCACGGACACGGCCGTGAGTCGTATCACCTGTAGTGTGGTATACAATCATTCATCATCCACATGATGAGTGATGTCTTTTTAGAACATGAAGAAACATCATTAAATGTTTAATGTTATAATGCCATGTCAGTATCATTTTGACATCCATCTGCAATTGTACAAGCCAGTTTCCAGTTGAATGTGCTACAATTGTACTGTGAAGAGATGCAGATACATTCAGCTGTGTGGACACAAAAAGTCACAAACACCAATGCTAAATAAAGCAGTGTTTTGAATATCATGGAATTTACTTCAGTCGTACATTATTTTGTTGAAAGACATGTTTTATACCTTTTTCAATTAATAGCACAATACATCAGAATTGCAAGTACACTGGTATCAGAAATGCCATTACAACGTACACTAAATACCAGTATTAAAATGGTCATTTTCCCTTGACATCTGTATAATAGTGGAAAGAAAAAGCAATATGTATTTCTGCATGCATGAAGTTTCATTTCAAGTATGGTACATGTTGTATCTATTTGTTTGAAGTTAATGCACAGAGTGCAGGTAAGACATACACTTGGGACCTGGTCTCTCATAACACAGCTACCAGAGTGATATTTCATTTCATAAATTGGATATAGAAAATAGTAAAGCCCTCTCTCGTTACCTTTCTCATTACCGGACGAGAAAGACATGCATTACTTTCATTTTGACAACCCTCGAAAAAATAGTAAGATATCAAATAGTAAGGACCTCCCTCATCGCCTTGGTCAAAAAACCCGGACGAGAAACTACTTTCTTTTTTTACTTGGCCTAATCTTTTAGACACTTTATTTCATTCTTTTAGACACTTTACACCCTCATCTCACATACAAAACATAAAAATGTACTGGGGAAACTAAAAGAGTAAAAAGTTGTTTTTTAGCCTAATACTAGTAGCTGACAAATATGGGCAGTTCCTGTATTACAGAAAACCTTACCCTTTTATCAAGCTCATTCCAATTTAAAACTGTCGGTGAATGTAAGAAATATAATTACAATATTAAATGTGCAGCTATACTGTGTATATTTTTTGCTTCATACAGTCTCAATTAAACACACAACATATACAAATTATGATATCAATCTACAGACATGGAACCCTTACATTACTACATATCAATACAGCAAGTGCCATGCATTATTAGTATTGTTTGCAATGTTCGCAATCGTTCATTAAGCACATCATGATGGTGCCTCTAGTTCATGAGCTGGGCATTTTGAATTCACTCAAAATATCACAATTTTTCTTCTTCTTCTTTTTTCCCCAAAGCTGGGAAATTTGCATCCATAAACTGTAAACATCATATTATAGTACTATACTGCACTGATGTGCTATTTGTAAGTCCTGTGTGTACACTGCTATAAGGCTGTTCATTGTGGTGCAGCTTGCATACCTGCCAACATTTCAAGATGAAATATCTTACTCGTGGATTGCAAAAATCCTATTTTATATGCAAATTGAAGTTAAAAATCTTACTTTCAGTCAAATCTTCAGAAAATACACATGAAAGGTATATCTAAATATTTTTTTTTTAAATCTTATTTCTCTGACAGAAAATCTTATTTTGCTATTTTTAATGTAAAAAATCTTACTGAATCTGATAAAATCTTATTAGTTGGCAAGTATGAGCTTGATGTTTTCTAAACTAAGCTTGTAAGCTTCATCAACTGCCTTGGTATAATGCATTCAGGATATTTACAGATTGATTTAGGGAAATATCAATGCCAGTAAGTAGTAAAAAGATTCCATAAAATATGCTGACAAGTACAAATAATTGTATGGTATTTTTGTGACTTACATGACATTCATGGCTTTTACATGAGCCGGAACACCATGTAACACCTAAAGTCCCATCTAAATAACTACAACGGGTCTCCCCTGCATTTATAGTTTGTCCCCTCATGGGAACGGTTGTTCATTTATCATTTATGGGTGTGACACAATCTGATTTGCTCATGTAACACCTTTAGGCATGGCAGAACAGCCAGAAAACCACTCCAAACCAAACCACTGTTCCAGAAGAAGGAAAAAAAAAATGGAAGATAGTAGCCGCAGGGGTAGAAGGATAATGTAGAACTAGACATGATTGTCTGCAAATCACCAGGCCTTGATGCACCTTGCCACATCAGCTGCATCCAAATAAAGTCCTTCTTGGCATTTAACGGATGTCCCATTTTTTTTTTTTTTTTTTTTTATGCATCAAGGGAACGATCGCCAGGAGGAACAAGATGATTTTTTTTTCCCTCTTCCTCCTGTCTCCCTCACCAAGTTCTTTTTTCATCCTACCTCAGCAGTCCAGGGGAGAAGTGTTTGTGCTGCGGTGCTTGCGGAACAAGTGTTTGGACTGGGACGACTGTCCGATTTAAATTAAATGTCACATCTCAGACCCAATTCTTGCCGCGGTTGTTTCTCATGCAGGGTAAGGCGATATGCCGTTGTTATTTCTCGCATTGTGGCTAACAAGTGTTTGAGGAGTATGACGCATTGCAGTAAGATGATCACGAAGATCGTTTACGGAGCACCGTGAAGCACTGCATTCAAATTGAATGAGCTGGGGGTATCTGTCACAACACCACCACCGTTTACGTTACAAAGCTCATTTCTGGCTGTGGTAACGAGCCCGTATGCAAATTTCACAGTAAACATTGACTCTGCCTGGGTGATTGCTTTCCAAGATTGGATTGCTCCATGTGAATAAAAGAAGGTGAAATCACACAAACTAATGGAAACTCTCCAACAAGATACTCAGCACTATCTCCCAAACATCAATGTTATAGGATGCTACCTATCACATCATCTCAGCAACCAAGATTTCTGAAAGAGTGCTTTCAAGGAATGGGGAAGGAAGACAATCACACACAACACCCTTCATCAATTCCAGCAAAGCTATCTCTAAACACATTTCCCCCTGTCCTCTCAACCACAAGGAGAAAAATTAAAACATAATAATTAGAGTAGGCGAATATATATTTTTAGCCTTACAAAATAGTCAATGATCTCACAAACCCTTTCAAAACAGACACACACACAAATAAAAGAACCCAAAGAATTGAAACGAAGAAAAAAAACCCCAGGAATCTCATTTTTTACTTCCGTTTGCTCTCAATACTGACAATTGTGTATTACAATTCTGGGCACTCAGCATGGCAAAAACATCTTAAACAAGGCTACAGCACTGAGTTATTCAATGGACACTGTTGATGAGTGTTTTAAGTGATGTTCCAGCCTTGTTGAAGTACTCGCCTAATGGCACAATCTATCTCCAAGCCCAGTAGCTATCAGGGTCATTTGACATGCCCTTTATAGGCACTCTGACATCTTCCCTTCTCTGTCTCCTCCACTCTGTCTCAATAACAAACCTGTCCTTACTTCTGTCTATATGGGCAGAATTTATATAAATCTGAATTCAGACCATGCTCATAGTTGCTTCATGTGACACACTGAATTATACACTTCATCAATTTACCATATCACTAATGCAACAAATCTAAACAGCCAGGGGACACATACATGTTTACATCACAATTTCAGTGCCATGTCTATTAACACATCTTACTATTTTGTTTTGGGATGTGCAACTATGATAGTCCTTGTTACCAGTAATCACTTTTCTGTAAAAAGGAATCTACATGCATGAGACTGAAAGCGCTACATTATGAACTTCCTCAAAAATAGGAGTACACACCTCCTGAAAATAAAACTATGATAGTCAGATAACACCTTTTCCGATCAACCATGTCTCATTATTTCTGCTTAAATGCATTTATTTCAGTTGAATATTAGATTTCAAAGGGCTTCAGATAATAGATTTGTGACAGAGAAAGTGCAAAACTCCTCATGAACATGGTGCAGGATTTATTCTCAAGTCCATTAAAATTGTGCAATAATAAATGAAACTTAATTTTTAACTCAATTGAATTATTCAAATATCAGTGATACTAACCCCCCCCCCCCCCCCCGTTCAGACTACAGAGTTTTCGTATGGATGATATAGCATGTTTTTATGTGCCTGAATGCTCTGATATTGAAACGTCGTATCAATATACGTCGTATATCGAAACGATGTTTTGAGCGTCGTTTCAAATCATTATCCTATATCCATACGACGTTTATTTGTGTCTGAATGCTCTCATATCGAAACGTCCTATGAGTAGGCGGGGCTTATTCGCAGCGCGCACTGAGCTCACATATTCGAGACCTATTACAGATTGATTGTGACGTAATAATGATCTTGCCGCGAACTAGCGAACTACCGGATTAATCCAAGGCAGAGTATAAACACTATGCGCAAAGCCCACGTAAATTACCTACTGCGCATGGAAGAGAATCACGTCTACTTGCTTGTGCGCTAGGTCTGAATGCTCTGATACGATCATCGTATAACAGGGTGCTGCGTCTGAATGCTCTCATATCAAAACGTCATATATCTATACAACGTATGAATATACGATGACTCGGTGTGTCTGAAAGCGCCCTAAATCACAAGATTTCAACTGAATTATGACAATTTTGCACCCATTAATATGTTATGCATAAAACATCAGCATAGATAAAAGGCATTGTTCACTCTGAATGTATTTACTACCACTGAATTGTCACATGCAACTCATTTCTTCAAATTCTTATTGCACAAATGTCACTGGATGCAATTGTATATTAATGCATTCACATTAAACAACAGAACTCGAAAACTGCCAAGAAAGAGTACTTTTTCTTAATAAACAAAAAATTACAGAGAAAATCAGAGAACACCAAAAGTCACAAGTCCTAACGGCTTCATGAAGCCAGCAAGTATCATTAAGCAACAAGCCTGGGATAAGAGTAGCCCACAATCTGATTAGCACATGGAGTTGAAGACATTTGTAATTCAGCTGACTTGATTTGGAATATATCTTTTCCATGTTGTCTTTTCACTACCCTGATGCTCCCCTGATAGCAGTAGACTTTCTGCAGCAAATGATTAAAAATGCAAATAGTTTTACACCTTACATAATGAAGGAGAATCTGATTTTCATCTGTGATGACACATCCATCAGTGGAGACCAATTATTCAACAAGCAGGTTTTTTAACCCAGTACAGGTACTCTTGTTTTAATATTAGCTACAAAATATATTTCTTTACAAATGTCAAGTGTACATTATCAAATGGAAACCACCTTTTCTACAAAGTTAGACTTTTTGTATGTTATAATGAATGTTTGAATATGTTGTAAATCAAATGAAGAAACTATCAAGCTGCCATGTCTAAAAGACAAGGTGTGTGGTTAACTGTAAAACACTCCCCTCTGCATCCACCTTGCCCCTCTGGGGATGAGACCACTGTCATGGAAACAGACACCAGGGATCTGTGGGCATCCCAGCCTCATAGCCTTGGGCAATGTCAGGTTGTTGAGGCTGGAGTGATGGAAAGGACTTGTACCTTGACAGCTCATCTCAAATGAGAACGGACCATCTGAACACAGCTATGACAGATTTTCTAAAACTGTACAAGCTGCCATGAATGACTCATAACTAAAAGCTTGCGTTAATGAATCATAAATAAGATTTCTATCTTCTTCTTTCTCTTCATTTTCTCTTTTCTCCTGACTTTTTTTCATTGCTGATGCTTGATAGCCGCTGGAGAGTAGTCAAAACACTCAGCAAACAGGCAGACATCTCGGCTCCAGCTGGGAGCACTTGATGGGATACCTCTCACACCTACAAGTGCATTTAGAATGCTTGATTTGATGCTGAGAGCAGTTAGCTTCTTTCTTCTCCTTTGTCCATTTCACATACTTCAATTTCTGCAGTACATCTTCCTTGGAAATCATCTTTCAATGATTACAGTATTAGTGTATCACATGCACATTACTAACCATTTTCCACACTTCATAGAATTCAATGTTCCAAGTCATGTTTACCATTCAATCCTGATAAACCACAAGGTTTGGTCACCAAGAGCCAGGTGCTTTCCCTTCTTCCAACTCTAGCTTTATCTTGGGTTTTGTCTTGGTCCACCAGGGCTTTATTCCAGTCACTTACAGAAGTGAAGAGTGTATTGTCATAAACACAGAAAATGAATGCTCTTCTGAAAATGTTTTCATACACTGGTGACCTCATTTTGAACACTTTTCTTTATCTATTGGAGTATGCTTTTAATTCTGCACTGAAATACATGCTTAGATAATCCAAATTGATATAAAAGTACCAATTAATTTTGTCTTCGTGGCACAAGTGTCATCAGTGAAGTTGAGTCTGGATTTTCTAAGTGTTACCAAGAAGTAGAATGTATGGAGCATATGATGACATAAATGGTACCCTGGGGTACCAGAAAAAAATCGGCCATTTTGTTGAATTATTTATTTATTTTTTTTTTAGGGCTGTACCCTGGGTTACCAAAAAGTGGGAAATTAATTTTTTTTTGTGTGTGATTAATTCTTCAACATTCAATTATGGCCATTGTTCTTGTAAAAAAACCCCTCTTCATCCTGTAGTTTTCTCAATTAATCCCTTGTTAACGTTATGAGTAACTATTTTACAGTGTATCATTGATATTGTTTCATGCTGTTATGATACTTGTACACCCTGTATTATTATTTATATTGATTCCCCATGAAATAGCTATCTTGTGTACTGATGCTAATTGCGAAAGGATATTTTGTTCGGCACAAAGTGCACAAAGCTTACAAAATTACGGGATCGAAACTACATCTACGAGATCGTAACTTTGGCACAGCTAGCGGGCTATTATAATAGTGCGTGTAGTCAGTGCATGAAGCGCTATACTGAGTATCGCACCGTACCACGGGTCAGTACAGTGCGCATACGTAACGCAGTAACTCTGCGGTTGTACTCGAGTGAACGTGAGATGGCGCTACACAACGTGGTACCCCGGGTTACTACGATACCCCAGGGTAGCGCGTGGTGCATCATATGGGTAAAAACTTTTTAAAGATGAACTAGCATACTTTGTTTGTTATTCCAGCACATCCAGAAAATGCATGTCTCTGCTTGTACCAAGATAAGATAAGAGTGAGTTACATCACATCTCCATCATCAGTCCATAGGAATCTATATCGGACACAGCTAGGGAACAGCATTGATGATGCCAGAAATACTTGATCTCGGCATAACAGACTGACAGGCCAATACATCCATGAGCAAACTCCATTAACAGCCAAGAACTTAACATAGGTCATATCTGTATGACGCACATACAGTAAATTATAGCAATTGCAAAATTTATGATGGAAGAAAGCCAAAATGAAATTTGAATTCAGAATGTCGCCATTGCTTTAATGCATGTTCTCTCATGCTTCTTCATGAAATACCTAATCCTCCTACATTTCCTGCATTTTTATCTTGAATGCATGAATAATAAAGTTTGAGAGAAAAAAAGAGCAAAAAGTCTGTGATGTTAGCTGCAAAGACACACATCTCTCTTCACTGAGCACTTCCAATTCTATTCTCATTCTGTCTGTCTCTCTCTTTCTTTTCTGTTTTTTTTCTCTTTCATTCTCTCTCTCAACAAGAAGAGTCTACTCCATCAGAAATTCAGTGCTGACATTTTACCTGGCCATCAACCTCACCTCTTCAAAAATAAAGATGGTAATTTGCACCAGCAGAAAGACTAAGATTGACACCACTCCAAGCACAGGACAACCTGTTCGTCTGATTTCACATTCCACTAGATCAAGAGGAGACTCCCTCTCCAAGACCAGAGAGTATTCCAACACACTGCCTGCCATACCAACTCACACATAGTGAGATTAGCACACTTGGTACATCATCATCCCAGGGTATGCACACATGTGTGTGTGTGTGTGTGTGTGTATGTGTGTGTGTGTGTGTGTGTGTGTGTGTGTGTGTGTTTGTAAATGCCATTATCTAAAGGTATACAAACGAGCTACTCATGCACACACACTAACCAAACACATCCCAGATTGATTAATTACTGTAAAAGTAGAAAATTTCATGCATTTCGCATATAACAAGAAACTAGCGTGAAAATAAAGGCATGCATTTTCTGGGGGTGGGGGGGGGGGGGGTGCATGGTAGAAGTAACACTATTTCATATTTTTGATTCTGCAGGATTAAAAACACACACAACTCATCTTACTCGGCTGAGCGTGAAATATTACTGGCATGAATGTTGCTACATTTTTATAGGGCTGAAGTTCAGGTAAAAGTGGATTAAGAATGAAGCTACACTTGTCAGAAAAGGGCTGGATTTTCGGTTTGAATGTCTAAAGGCTTGTGATGAGGTTAGTGGTTTTGGTAAAATGTTCTTGGTAAACAGATTAGTTAAGTTATACATTCCTTCGATGTTATTTTGTTCTGGTAATGTAATTATGCGGTACAAAGCACAACACTTTTAGGATCCAGGCAGATACAGTGGTTTGCAAGAACTCAATACTGTTAATTCTGCATATTGAAATCGGTGTACACTTGAAGGCCTTTCAAGTACAAGGTATACCGGTATCTATGGGTGTGCATGAATATATATATGTACACGATCTGTGCATATGTATGTTTATATTTCTATGTATTAATTTAATCATTGTGTGATATTATTCCAGTGAAATGATTTTTAGAATTGTCTTTTAAGCTATATATTATGCTGCACCTGTTTATGACTTTCTGAGATGCAGAGTATTTAGGCCCCTATCTTTAGCCTAATTTCACTACTCAATGAACTGAATATTTAATCCCTACAAATCAATAGTTCATAAATGTATACCACAGTATGTGCCACATAACAATAATCCTCAGCTGCTATGCTACCCTACCTCCTCTTTCTATATTGATCACATGACCCTGCCAGAATTACACTCTCACGTAAATGCAAATCTGCCTTCTCTCCCAGTCCCCTTGTCAAGGGTGCACCCAGCGTTTACATAAAACCACCAACAGGACTCCACGTCTCTCCACAGCTAACTTGAGAGAGCTGAAGCATCTTTCTGTTGTTTTAGTCTCTCCCGATTTGAAAGTCAAAGAGGTCATTAGGGGTATCATCTGACAGTATGGGTTAACTCGGCTTGAAAAAAAAAAAAAAGGGGTGAGAAAAGGAGAGAGAATCAGGCAGAGAGTGAGAAAGAGAGCAAGAAAGAGAGGGAAGAAGACGGAGAGGGAGAAGGAGAAGACACAAGGGAAAAATAAGGAACATCTTTTCTAACAGAGGAGTTTTAGAAATGTACACAGATTTCCAGACCGAAAAGACAATCTGATCACAAGTACTTATCAATTAGATCCATTCACTCTTTTGCCAAGTAGAGAGCAATAATTACTGGTCTGAAATGTTGAAAACAAGTCATTCATCACTCTTTTTTCCAAGCTATCAGAAAAGATTTCTATTTATCAATTCAAACTCCATTCTATTCCAATACATATGCACACACCCATGATCTTATTCATGCATTCATCATATATCTGATGTTCTGTGAAGAAAGAATTAATCACACTTCACACTTTATTCCTCATAGCTAGATTTTCATTTTAATCCCTTGGATAGAATAAATTAGAAAGCATAATGTGGCATATTTAACCTGCTCCATTAATGAAAGCCTTCCCAACACACTGCCACAGAATGTGGTTTGATATATCATTTTCATGACATGTACACATTAATGTGATACTTCAAAAATGGAAACTAGAACGTGGGCATAACGATTGCTGCGTGAAAAGTGTGAATGTCACTATTTTTAGTAGGGTGTTTTTGTTGTTGTTGTTGTTGTTGTTGTTTGTTTGTTTATTTTGGAGAAAACAGTGGGTCAGAGGGAGATATGTTGTGGAAATTTGTGATCAACTTCACTGCTTGTTTAAGTAGTTCCCGGTAAGTAGTATTCAGTTTGTTTTGGTTGAACTACAATTTCCCCACACAATGTTGCAATAAGGCAACAAACACAATATACACAATGTTACGATAGGTAATATACTGTACTGTTATATGGTATTGTGCAGAAAAGCCAATGACTCCTGACAAACACAAGTTTCTCAGGCGACAAAATTTCAATACCTCAAGAAACTGGGGTATGAACATCGTCTATGTTATCATTCCACAACAAAGTATAATGATCGGTGGTAATGCCTAACAATTTAGCAGATCTCTTTTCCGTATTAAATGTCCATTAGCACAAATCAACTAATTAATACAATTAACTTTTGAAAGATTAAACTGTTAATGGAAAAAGGCCAATGAGAGTCTTTGTAATGTCTTTCAGTGGAACTGAAGAGAAATACAGTATAACATGATCCTAGCTGATAGAAGTATCATGTGGGACAGAACGCAGGACAAACAAACATACATACTCTCCCGTCACGCATCTCATACTGTAGGTGGAAGAAAACAAAAACAATAACAAAACAAATAACTTGGACATGTATTGAAAGCTTCCCAACATAAGCAGAAAGAAACTCTGAGGAGAAACTAAATAAAAGATACATTGTACACATACAAGTTTCTTTCATCAACATCCAAATGGCATGCTCTTGACTAGACAATATCATCCCCAATCTTATCAACTCGCAAATGTCAACAAGATTGTAGCCAGAACATGGCAAGGTATATATCTCCAATCCAGAGCAAGTTGCTCTGCCATAAATCGTTTAATTCACAATTTCCTTTTGTCATTTCAAACAAGAGAGAAGGAGTGGGAAAGAGAGTGAGAGAGAGAAAGAGAGTGAGAAGAAAGAAAAGATAAAAATATGAAATCCAATTGTATGCACATCAATTTTATGCCATAGATTCAATAAAATATTGGCCACATTTTCCCTCCAGCGATCAACTAAAATCGGAAAAACTTTCAGGAATCTGCAAGCTAACTGTAGCTTAAGTAATGGAATATGCATTTAGGTTTTATGTGCAAAAGCTATTCAGACCCTGTTCCCACTCTTAGTTGATCCCTTCAATACAAAGACAAATGCAACTACAAGAAGCTTTACTCTGCAGCATGAACACAGTTTTAGGGAAGCAGTAATATCCACAACTGTGTCAATTGTTCTTGTGGTAGCATTCAGTTAGAAAATTGCATGTATGCATCAAATTAAATGAGGATGTGAGAATTGCTAAATGAAATTAAACTGCTGGTAGATGCTATTTAGGAAGGCTTTTAAAACCCTGTACATTTCAATACTTTCAGAACATACGCCGTCAATTCATTTGCAGGCTTGTAAACAAATATGAACATGACTGTTTGATGACTGTCTACAAATGTTGAGGTTAAACTCTAAATGTGAACAGGACATTGGAGTCACCATGCTAGCATGACTGGAAGAAATCTCCTGCTGCAAATTCCAAAGACGCTAAGGTAGTCAAAATACAACATAATCCCCCAGCAAAAATCAAACATTTGACAAGAGTGCTGGTAAAAAGGTAGTGGGTATAGGGTAAATCCCTCTGGAAAATGGAACGACACACGAATCACTTAGAGAAATCTTTGACTTTATTCAGCAGTAATGATAGAGCCTGACGTTTGCTGGGCATCCAAACTCTAGGCAATACTACCAAACAAGAATCTCTTTCCCAACTTAATCCAGGTTTCCTCTCCAGTAGGCTCCTGGAACCAAATGCTTTTTACATTTCCCAATGAAATGGGTTGGAGTAAATTTGATCGCATTTGTGTGCATTGAAATAGGATTACTCCCATTCTTTCCACCCTCTTTTAAAGGGCACATCACAATTTGTTTGCCACTGTACTTATAGCAAGAGTCAGTTCAAACATAATCCAGGAAATATGTCTAAACCCAAATAAATAATGCTATTGCGTCATAGCTTTTCCAATCTTGGGTCTATACACATACATTTCCCTCTTGACGTTTCTCAGTTCCTTTTCCCTATAATGTTAGAAACCCAAGGTAGATTTCAAAAGGTTTTTTGCAAGATTACCAACAGAAGTAAGATAACTGTGGAAAGGTATGATATAAGAGAGAAAATTGTTTGTTAACTTGTAAGCAAACATAACAATTTTCACTTAATGTTTAAAGAAAGTCAAACATTTTATATCCTTTGAGATAATAATTGCTCTGAGAATAAAAAGGAATGTAGATTGAGAAAGAGAACACAAATCACAAAAAAAAAGAAATGAGCAAAAGTAGAAGTATGAGATGACTTTGATCCATAATTATGAAAGAAGATAACATAATGTGATAAACATGGAGCATCAAAGACACATTTGCAGATAGCTCTGTCAAATGACCATAATGTTGCTTATGTCAAAGTAATTATTTCAATTTGCATCATAAAATGACACTCCCACATTACCTGAAAAAAAAAAAATCATTGCAATGCTGCCCTACTCAAAGCAACTATTTAACACTGGGAGCAGTGACTTCAAAAATGTTGGAATTATCACATTTGAAGCATAATATATGTATAGTTCAGTTGCATCACAAACACCCTACTGTACATAAATTTTGTGATAAAGCCACAAATATGAGATATAACTAATTTTCTCAATAAATCGTAACGGTGACGGTTTATTCTAGAAACAGTTTTTGATAAAACTATTCTTCATATTTTGTATATTTAACAATAATGAATAATGATTTTACTTATTAACATTTTAATGTTAATTATTTCTATCTCTAACTCGCATTTTAAACCTATTTAGAAGCACAAAAGCTGTTCTTTTTTTTATCATCTGCAGGGCTATGCTATCAAGGGGCTTTAATATCATTCAAGGGCAGCACATTCTCCAAGAACAAAGACATCTGCTACCCTAATGCAAATTATGTTTATATTTGGTGATTTCTTCTTTTGTAGTTGCTGAACAAAGCAAATGAGCATTTGGGAAAACATAACACAAGTCATATAATCATGACTATGACAGCATACTCTGAAGTGGTTGCTGGATGAAATGTCCTTACAGTTGGAAGGTCTTATTGTCACAATTTTCTCATAATTTTTGCATCCTTTGGTCATCCAAAAATTGAAACATTCATTGTGTGAGATAGTTAGCTCTGAACTGAAGACTTATCTTTTCCAGCAACTTTGTGAATGATGTGTGACACTTTGTGGGAGCTGGGCACCTTTGAATGTTTCTACAGGTAAATGGTGCTATATAAATGCTGTTTCATCATTGTTTCATCATCATCATTCTCTACAAGGCTTCTTGAACAACTTCATATCTATACAAGTCAGAAATATAAGCCTGCTGATAATTTTAAGAACAAACTGATGATGTGGCTGATGAAAAAAAAATTAAGCTGTGGGAGCTCTGAGCATCCTATGGCTGGACATTTTTACATGTAATAAAAATTTATCATCACTACAATCATCTTTTTTTCATTTTCAATTCTACTGACTGGTCTACTGGTTGTAAGTCATATATAACATGCTAAAGGGATGGTATAGTTTTGGTCGAGACCTGGCTTCAGGATAATAATATATTTTGGTGAGACAATGAGAAACTTCTCATGAAATATGAAAGAGCATACAGTAAATCTGAGAAGAATTCAATGTTCAATCAAACCGATTTGATGAAAATCGGTTTTGAAACGGCTGAGATATCCAAAACAAGTGATCCTAATAGAAGGTGGGACCCACCTTTTTTATTAGGATCTCTATGTTTTACTTTGTGTTTGGATATCTCGGCCATTTCAAAACCAAATTTCATCAAATAAACTTTGAGTTCCTCTTAGAATGGTATGCTCTGTAACATATCATAAGAGGTGTCTTAGTATCTTGCAAAAAAAGTTAAAATCTCAATCCTCATCCCTACCAATACTATACTATCCCTTTAAACTTAAATATATTGAATGCATCGCCCTTGGTAATAAAATGATGGTCATGACATTATTCAAGGATTTAACTAATATAATCACTCTGAATATGATTTCAAGTACTAGTTAGCCTTCATGGTTTCAGAATACAACCAGAAACTTAAAATTGGGAAGAAACAAGTTAACTAAATTGTAGAATAATTACATGTGCTCAAGATTTGTTAGCCGTATGTTAAATGGGGTGTGATGGTTTGTTATTATCTATCCATATGTGAGTATTAACTTAAAAACTCTGTCCTTACAAAAAGACAGATTTCTTCACATCAAAATAACCACCTCTAAGGAGAGAAAATAGCATTCCTTATATAATATTTTAATAATGTAACATTAAAATTCACAATCCCCTGTCCATGAATGCATTTAACACAATATATCAGAACTTGAAATCATTCTCCTTATTGCACTATAACTCCTAGAGCACACCTTGAATAGGGAATCCTATGATACACACGACACAGCTCTCAAGGGGAGATCCCCCATTTGTGGGCCGTCTCTATCGGCTTCAATTTCACCAGTTTGCCCCATAAAGAAGCAGAATGCCTGTATGAACTAGTGCAGGCCCTATTTCTAACACTCAATATAAAAATCAAAATTTGCACACAGTGGCAATTAGAGTAATTCTGTCTGGAATGGCTGCATTAATGGCTCCATGCACATAGCACATGAAATTGTGTATCTGTGGATGATAGTGTAATGCTGGTAGCACCCTCCATGGTTGTCTCATTTTCAAAATGAAAACCAGATTGTTTGTATTGTGCCAAAAAAAAAAATCACTTTTTCTATTTTGTCTGATCTTTCTTGTCACTGAAATTGCCTTGCAATGTTGTGTATCATACACACTCTGCATAAATATACACACAATGTATCAACATGTATATTATAAATTATGTATTCATATTTATACACATATAATCATAGTAAGTCATATTATCTGTAAGGGTACTCGATCGTTGTGATCATTTCAGAAATACCTATCAACAAACCATCTTTATTCTCACCCTTTTCCAGCATTTGCTCTTTTATGACACACTGAAACATTCAACTTACCAAGATTTGCTGATGTTGATGTTTAAAGGTAGTAGTTGCTGAAGTTTTAACTTGGTCACACCAAGTCAGTTACTCTTAATGCATACTTGTTTTGACAAAGGGAGGTTAATCTGTGCAAAATATGGAATTTAAACTTTTTTTGGTCTTCAAAACAAGAATATAGAAAGAGAAACTTAAGTGACATAAACATTTTTTTTTCCAATCATATCTGTATCTTGGAACAGAAAGAAATAATTTTTACCAACAGCTTCTAGAAAGACTATTGCGATATGTCAAGTTTTTCTCTTCATGAAATAGTTGTTCTTCCACAATAAAAAACAAAATAATGACACTGTTTAAGAAGTATTCTATTTGTAGCAACTGTACAGTCATGGCAAGAGAAATTATTTCATAAGTTTACAAAGGTACAGACTGCAATGATTTTCACAGAATTACCTTAGGTTAGAAAACAAATAAAACAAAACAAAATGACTTCGTGCTTGGTGACACCACTTTTTGCTTGTTTTTTTTTTTTTTTTTGGGGGGGGGGGGTTGGTTTTTTAGATACTGCAAACAGTGCATGAGACACATTTAACAAGTTTCAATACATATCATGTTGTCAAGTTATGCTTAGCCTTACAAATTGGCAGATAACAAAATGTGAATACAGATGTGCATATTGATACGCTTGGGTCTTCTTACATGTGGCAGCTGTTCTTCTATAGGTGAATACACACATTACATAGCCATCATTATCATCAATGGCTCCAAGTTTAAATCAGACAAATGAGCTCACTCACATGGAGACATTTTTAGAATCTAAGTGCAAAATCTGTTGGTTCTGTCACAAAATAGTTTCACACAAATCTTTCATTCTCTCACACTAAAATAATGCCACAAGCAAATGCTGCAAAGGATAAAAACACAAAGTATGAGAAAAATGTGTATGTTTGCAATTTTGAGCCCCTGAAGCATCATTCATTTAAAGTCTTTATGTAATTGAAACTGACAACTGTCATCAAGCCATTTTTGTAGTTTAAAGAGAAAAGACAATATTGAGATGTTTCTGTTACAAGTTTTCAAAAAATCTACTGTTAGTTTCACTTGTCCTATTCATTTATTCCTCTGAAATAAAGATGAAGAATGACAGTAGTGGGGAATAATTTTGAAACATGTACCCTGGTTTATATAGTTGACAAACCTCTCATTTTATCACAAAATCATTATTTTATTTCCATTTCACTCTGCCAATGACTAGATTTTTGCATTTCAAGAACTAGGTCTACTTCCTCCCGGCTTATTTAGACAACACAGTGCACCACACCAAATCTATGCATATGGATGCATTAAATATGAACTGAGATTAGTATAGAGTTGGTATTTGGTCCATGAGGTGAGTAAATTCTGATATGCACAACACTAAGTATGTGGCCCAAACAGAATTTTTTTCTGGTTATTTGAAATGACATTCATAGTTGTTTCAGCAATATCTAGGGAAAGATGACACTTGTCTCTATTTTTCCTTCCTCACTAGTCCACAAAGAAAAGAGGGTAACATTCCTCACAAACAAAGCCTACCCTTCTGAGTGCTTTCACATTAATCTAACATTTCGCCCTGAAGTCATATACCTCTTCACCATAATCCTGTTTTCTTTTGAAATTGCACCACACTTGTCATCTCCTCTGTAAGTCCATCAATTTTCCATTTATCTGGTAATTCTGAAACACATGTAAATCTCTATCCCTCAGCCTCCTAATGGCATCTTCTCCTGACCTTATATAATAATTTCTTTACTTCTCTTTTTTGCTTCAGAGCTTTCTACCAGCACAAATCAACCTCATTCCTTTTTCTTGCCCTTTGCATCTTTATAAATTTCCCTCTTTTATCAACCTTCCTCTAAAATGTACTTATCTCTAATTCTGCTCTTCTTCTTTGTTTCATTTTCTTGTCTATCCTTGCCCATTTCTTCATTCCCTTCATTTCAAACATGTTTGTATCAATAAGAGGAAGAAGCTAAAATCTTCCTGAGTATAAAACACATCAGTTTCAAAATATAAAACAACAACAAAAATTCATGGCAGAAGGACTTTTTCAAACAAAACAAAACAAAAATGAGTAAAGAATCAGAGAATAAATTTGCTCAACATGCCTACACTTGAAGGCCTAATGGTTTTCCCCCATTAATAAACTTGTGCATTTTCATTACACTTTCCATTATGGCTACAATTTCATCACTGCCAGATGGAAAACATTGACAAGGGTCCAATTTGCAATGCCATTTGCGGTCCCCACCATAATTTCCCCTCTTCCGGACGAGACAATATCTTGTTCATTTATCCACTTCATTCAGACTTTCCCCTCTTCCAATCTACTCCTCTACAATCTAATGCAGACTTTCCAATCTTTTTCTAGGGCAAATTTCAAATTGGTAATTGTGTCACTATCAATTTGTGTCCACATTAATCATCATCCAGCAAGACAAAATACTCGCTGCTGGATTCTCCTACTTAAGTCATTACACACAAAAAACATCAAATCATATCTAATAACTCCCCAGAACAACTGTAAGTTAAGTGTCCTTTGAATTAATTGCAATTAGTGATGCAAACAAGAAAATGGATGAACAATAATTTCTTGAATAGATGGTAGAGTCAATGAACTCTTACATCCTTTACACTTTACTAACAATCTTGAAGATTGACTGATAAACATTTTTCTCATTTTTCTCACCTTGTTCAGTTTCTCAAAGAATTCACGCTGTTCTGCAATATACACCAGAATTTAGTCTTTCAATATGGCCTGTTCAAAAGACAACTTGAAATACCAACATCATTTACAATAATGCCCTTAATCACTTTTCAACTGCTCCTTATGTATGAAGCTTTTCTGGCTTTGTCATTTGAGTGTTTGTTTGCTTTGTTTTGTTTTATTTTTTTAATCGGAATGCAAATCACAGTTTATCTAACAAATCTTAAATAAATCAAACAAAATAAACATATGTTCAAATGCACTCCAAACACAAGGTGAAAAGGCTATTCTTTACATAGGAAAAGAATATCACTACTACATTCTCAGCAGATACAAAGAGACATCTCACACAGTAGTTAAACCCATGTACCTCCATTATACACAAATGGTGAAATATTGCTTTTTTGAACAATCACACATGCTCAAATATCAGAAATTATTTTATGAAGATTGAACACACATGGCTTTAGAAACAGTGGGTCGTCATCTAGTCTTGAGCTTTTCACTGCTCATATTGAGTGAACATTATCCTGCAGACTTTTTTTCCTTAATAATCATGTTTAGTGACAAAGTTCCTTCATTTGTCCATGACATACATGAAATCTCCAATTGGATTACCATCAACTAACAATACACCTGTTCACAAGCACTGCTGTTTTTCTAATAAGCCCAATACACTTGTGTCACAATACAGGTCATGTTAAAGGAGTGCCTTCAGAAACATGACTTTGATGCCAGCTTAGCATGCCCAGAGTGCACAGAGTGTGCCCAGAGTGGTCAATGATTTTATAACCACACATCATTATGACCACATTTTTGCAAACCTTGAAAGCGGAACCTTTTATGTTGATATGTACACTAGATTCAATAGAGGAAAAAAAATCTTCTTTTAAATATAAAATCTAATCAATGTCGTGTTAGGTTTATCAATATGACTGAGCTCTTTGTGATAACTGAAGGTTGCCGTTCTCATTACATGATGTAGTTCAGTAAATCAATTGGTTCATGATGAGGCCAAAGATGATTACCTGTTCTCTACAGACCCATGGGTTGAAGCCATATAAAATTATTCTTTAACTATGTATAAGAGGGAACCATGTTTTCTGAAATTATTTACCCACGACTCAATAACCATTAACATCAGTGATACTATTGATAGGCAACTTTCTGCTGTATTCCAAAGAAATTCATTCACAAAAGACTGTGAGTAAGTTAGTCTTAAACTACTGTAAAACGAGGAATTTTCACGTGCATGCGAATTTCGCGAGCACCAAGATTCGCGAAATTAAAATGCACGCGAAAGTTCTTGTCTACACTATATGCATTGAATGCCAGTGGCAGTTCACGAAAATTTCATGCCGCAAAAAAGGCCGTCGGCTCCAATTCGCGAAAAATTCATGCCGAGAATATGTCATGTTTTACTGTATGTGGTCTAAATCTGAATATAGTAAGGAAAGTCCATGCTAATTTGTCCAGTTTCCTTTGTAAGCAAGTTCCAGTACAATCAAAAGATACTGGGAATACTTCCTTATTTCTGAAAGAATCAATTTTATTATTCTTGGAGATTTGTCATAATTCTTGGCTTTTGGCAATTATGCTGGAAACCTAAAAATGCTTTCCAATCATTTCAATTTTCATGGCTAACCCATTTACAAGTAGGTTTAGGTAAATATTATCTGTAATGAAACTCTTCAAGAGTGGAGGGAGAGCGTTCCTATTTGCCTCAATTCTACTGCATGACTACTGCCACCAACAGTTTGTATTTCAACATCATGTACTGACTTATTAGCCCATTGAGGATGAGCTGATTTTGCTATTTAAAACACACATTTCATATATAGACACTTGCCCGAGTATACTTGGGACTTGTCTTCAATGGGATAATCCTACATTAATCAACATTAAAGGACAATTGATTCGGCACGCCATACACCGGGGTACGGTTGTAACCCGGGGTACCGCGTTGTACAGCGCCATCTCATGCCCATTATTTTATAATGCGTATCCGAATTCAGATACGCCGATTCCGAATTCGGATACGGCAAAGTCGTAGCAATGAACTAGCACCATAGGTGTTTTTCGAAGTACACTTGCATGTATTAATTGTTGCATAATCACAAATAAGAAAACATTTTTGTGCATAATAATACTAAAAAATATTTTGACACATTTTTTGGTAAGCCAGGGTACAGCGCTGAAAAAAAAATAATTAATTCAACAAAATGGCGAATTTTCATTTGGTACCCCAGGGTACCAAATATTGCATCAATTGTTCATCTTCATAGACATGTGAGTTGAGTGAATGCAGCAATATTAGTAGAACACATCATTGAAAGTTTGAGGAAAATCGGACAATCTGTTCAAAAGTTATGAATTCTTGAAGTTTCAGCTCAGGCACGGCTGGATGAGAAGACTACTATAGCTTGTGATGTCACATGTGTACAACGATATAAAGAAAGAGTAAAGAAAAAAATCAACATATTTTCACTTTTCTCGCATAACAAAAGAACACTTGACTTGCCTCTTTCAGAAGGCAGGGGGAATGATATTGCCCTTAACATACATCAGTGACAAGTTGAAGAAATGTGCACTTTATTCAAAAAGTTAAGTTTTGTGAAATTCTCTTTTTATTTTCCTTACATCGTTGCACGCATGTGACATAATACACTGTAGTAGTCTTCTCATCCAGCAGTGACTGTGCAGATACTTTAAAAATTCATAACTTTTGAAGAATTATCCGATTTTCCCCAAATGTTCACTGATGTATTCTACTAATATTGTTGCATTCACTCGATCCATATGTATATGAAGGTGAACTTGTCCTTAAGTCAGGATTGACAACATAGAGATGGAATATGCGAGGGCACTCGATATACACCAAAAGTAACAGCTGCCAGGGTTTTAAATTTGATATTTGTGATTGAAAGCCAAGTAAGCAAACAAATAAAAAAATAAAAAAATAAATAATAATAATAATAATAATAATAATAATAATAATAATAATAATAATAAGTGAGCGCACTACCATCCAAACTTATTGGTGGTTTGATTCTTTCATGATACACCTCAAAACCAAATTTAAATAGAATCTGTCAAAAAAACATGACCAACATTGTGCACACAAAATGTGACGCGGTGACAAAGTATTCTCCGGTGAATGCACCGGGGGATACAATAAACACATAAGGGGACATGTACCGCTACATCCACTAGGACAATATCACATTAAAAACAGAGTTTAAGTAGTTCAGTCTAGACACATAGTGACTCTTACAATAAGGAGTCTTGCTAATTGAGAAAATGAATGCATAATACATATATACACTTGTATGTTAACTGTATATGGAACAAACTGATATAAAGTGGCTTCCCTTTACAGTGCCCTCAGGGATACATGCGATAAGCAACTAGGTATCAAAATGTCTTCACCCTTTAAAATATTTCATCTTTTGGCCAGTTATATAACAAACACATTTCCAAATTAGCTCTTAAAGATTATAGAATTTCAATATATTTCTTAGAAATCAATATGAACATTCTTTTCTCAGAAAAATGCCCTTTTCATCAGCATAATGTACAGTAGATGTAGATGTAATATGACATATGGCAATCAAGTGGTTGCTACTTTATAAAGGTTGACAGTTTCTGTGGGAATCATATCTACATTTTATTGCAGTCCCTCCTATTATCATCATTTGAGGGGATTATTCAAAGACTGAGTTAAACAATGATGGAAATAAAAAAAGAGCACAAAAACCAATGTATACAATCTAATGTACTGCAAGAGCTCCTTTATGTTGTTCTTCTCCACTGTACCAAGTTATTTGAATAAGGAGATATCAAATGAATATTAAATCCACAAAATAAACTGTAATGACCAATTTACTCAGTAAATCTATTTCAAACAGAAGCAGTAATGAAAGTAAAAACAATATATTGGTCAAACAATACACAAATATGATTGCACAATGAGAAGATTGCAACTATTTGGATGTCAACAAATATCCATAAAATTTGAAGCCTGAGGGCAACTAAAATAAAAAGCCATCTTTGGCAACGTGACAAAGAGGACGACTGTCATTACAACCTTGTTCAAAGATGTTGCTTTCCTCCCGACTCGAAAGTATTCTCTTATTTTTTTTGGAAAAAAAAAAAGAGATTCGATTTCACTACCAAAAGGACAAATATCACAGAAGTAATCTTGCAATTATGCCAACATTTTTCAGTGATCTATTTAATTCTTAATCTACTTTCAGTCACAGTATTACTTCTTGTATGTGACTGTGCATCACAAAACCAACAAAAAGTCGCACCCCTTGATTTTACGTGAGGACTCCAAAAAAGGCGAAATGGGTCAACCGAGTCAATCTTAAGTTTTACATATAATCTGAAAGAGCTATTCTTCTTCGACATTATTCTTAAGTTTGGGGTCATAAAATGAATGGGAAATTGTGTTTTCAGCAGTTATTGTACAACCCTTTTTTGTAGAGTAGTGTAAGCAGGAAGAGGTCCCTTTTCATTACTTGAAAATCCTTTGCACACCCTTCGCTTTCAACTCTAAAATCTTTGAAAGGAAGTGCTACTGCCTTGAAAGTTGGCATCTATTATGAACAGAATGTGTGAATAGAGCATGCTCAATTTCTGCTTAATCTGATAATCCCTCCATTGTTGTTACTAGGGTGGTTTACATCCTGTTTTTTGTTCCATTCATAGCACTGCCAGCACAGGTTTGTAAAGATTGAAATAATGCTTGGATAAACCCTGTACTTCACAGCCTCTTTTCTCAGTCCACACTTTTCCAGAGTGCATGCTTTCTTTCCAATATTTCAATAGGTTTCCATAGGAGAGTTCCATATTAAATACATCATTTTAAAGCTTAGAGTCTGCTCTTTCAAAATCTGCCCTTAACTAAAAATTCATGTCTGGTGACTTTTTGTTGGTTTTGTGATGCTGGGTCACATGGTAGACACATCTTGAGCATAGCAATACAGATATCTTCCAATACAGTGCACTCCCGTTATAACGAAATGCTCGGGACCGGCGGTTTTCTTTCGTTATAACGAAATTTCGTTATAACCGAACAAATACAATATATAACGAAAACAAGGAAACCACGCATATATATCATATCATGTTTGCTGAATACTCATCATACACTGGAAAGCTGTGTGAAATGTGATGGGATAACTGTATTACAATAATAAACGCAAGATCCACTCAGAAAGTGTGTGTGGCACAAGGAGCGAACACACAGTGGTGTGAAGCGTTCACCCATGCAGAGACGCTATAAATGCTTGTTCCGCTACATATTTTCGAAAGCAATTCGCATTTCGTTATAACGGAGCACATTTCTTTTGTTTTTCTTTGTCTGTGGCGCTCGGAAAAGACTTCGTCATAACGGAAATTTCGCTATAACCGTGTTCGTTATAAGCGAATTTTGTGCCATAGACTTTAATAATGATAATTTTGGGACCAGAAGATTTACTTCGTTGTAACGAAATTTCGTTATAACCGTGTTCGTTGTCACGGGAGTGCACTGTATTATCATGTCATCATGAGATGTTGTCCAAAACAAGGTACAGGGTGTTCCTGAGGGGTTTGAGCATATCACTACAAAATGTTTGAATTCTTGTGCAACATCCTCAAGAATTGGCAACACATTAAAAATGTAATCAAGAATCTGAAAAACAATTTGCAATAATTGAGAAACCTCAAATTACTCAGAAAATTTGTGTGCAAAACATCAGACAGAAAATCAAAAGTAAGTAGCAAAAACGAGAATCAGAAGTCATGAAATACTGCGCATTACATGCTCGCAATGTGCACTCTGTGCACATACAGTGTACAATTTCTGCACTATTCTCATGTTCGGGGCTTGCAACATGCTTGAATTTATTTTTTGTAGACCACCCTGAGGTATCATATGCTACCCACATCCTACAATCTTGTTTGTGTCAATCAACAAGCTTAAAATGTTTGTGATGGAATAGAGATTTAATGCACTGGCTAAGCAACATGGGTACAATACAGCACTACAAAGCAGTACCTCTTCATCTTGTCCTATCATTATGTATATTGAGCACAGCAGTCAGCTGCAATGATAACATGTGGCAAACTTGGCATGAGAGGGCAGTCTTTCACATCAGTGACAAGACTTGGGCTTTTAATCTGACTTGAGTACATCACTTCACTACATTCAGACCAGCAAGTGTCTGAATGATGAGATGGCAAAGACAGTAAGACAAGTAAAAACCATAAGATTTTTGCAACACACACACACATTCTTTTTTAGCAAGACATAGAATATCAAATTTATTTCCTTTCAATGATGATGTAAATTTGATATAAATTATATGCCCCGGATTACATTACAGTTACACAAATTCTGCTGGAAAGAAAAAGAGACTAACTTTACTTGTTGACAGATAGAATGGAAAACTAGCCTTAGACATTTATAAAGACTGAGATTTTAGGTGATTTGGTCAATCCGTGATTGGAGGTGATTCACCATGCAAATTTTGAGATGTTCATCAAAGAAAAGGAATTTGAGCCTGCTATTGTATGGACAATAAGCTACAAATTCTGCCCATATACAATAATAATGAATCATTTGCTGAGTGCAGAAACTTTTATCTACTGCAATACAAGAGCTTCTTAAAGCTGTTTGCTGCAATGTCATCGATCATTTAAATCAAATAAGTGTCAAATCCATGAAACACATCAATCTAAGTACTATACTAATTTACTCAACACAGTAAATAAACAAAAATATAACTATGACAAAACAATCTTTACAAGATTTTGTTTTTGGGTAATTCCATGAAGTTGGGGCAGTGTCCATGTAGCATCGTGAATTTTAAAAAATACATTTCAGCCTAACTCAGTATTAATTATGCTATACATTTATTGTTTGTAGGCTTTACATTTGCATTGAGGCCACACATTTTCCTGGAAATTTTGTGCCATTTAGACTCAATTTTGATGAAGTTATTATGTAACAGTGTCCTGTAGCATCGTGACATGTCCATGTAGCATCATGATATTTTAAAATTTGGTCCTGAGAGACAAATTATGGCAATTAGGTTGACCAAAATTTGATGCAATATGCATTTACAAGATATGAATGAGATAGCTAAATATCTCAAATTTCCTGTATACACAGTTTTAATTTTAATAGAAAATTACAAAATGTATCACGATGCTATGCGGTGTCCTTTTTTGTTACATTTGGTGGACACCGCGTAGCATAGTGACACATTGTGTAATTTTCTTGTAAAAGTAAAACTGTGGAAAGGAGAGTTAAAATATGTAGCTATCTGACTAATCTAGTAATAATGCATATTATATCAAATTTTGGTCAAGCTAATTGCATTAATTTGTCTTTTAGGACCAGATTTTAACTATCACGATGCTACAGGACACCATTACATATTGTTTTAATAACTTCATCAAAATTGAGTCTGAATGGCACAAAATTTCCAGGAAAATGTATGGTCTCAATACAAATGTAAAGCCTATATGTATAGCATAATTAGTATTGAGTTATGCTAAAATGTAACACTTTGTGCACCAACTTCACGGAATTACCCTTTTATACTTCTTTTGTTTTAACAAAAAGATAAAGGGGGCAGCACCCTATATGCCCCCTCCTGGATTCACCACTGATACTTTGAATTCCTCTAGAATCAAGCTCTGTATCATTTCATTTAAAGTGGTTTCTTGGTATCTTGCAGAAAGTTAAAAGCTCAATTACTCATCTCTATCAATACTATGACAACATACTAACATCTGGGTAAAAATTAGTTAGGATAAGTGACATACATGTACATGCTCGTATGAATTTGAAATTTGATGTTATTCTTAAATTTCATATTTTTAATCCATACATGAATCTAAATACTTCAAATTGTTTTTTTTTTTCCTGGTTTCAATGACCCATCATATCAAAATTACAATTGGGGGGTCATCATCCATCATAATGAGGTATAACAGATATATACATGTAAGATGTGCATTTCTTTTTGATTTTCTTGATGATTTTGTGGGTGAGCGCGTAACAGCAGCTCTCCACCCTCTCTCCCTTTTCACTTCAATATTCTTGAACTTCAGACTCATCTTCTGATCATTTCTGAAGGGCATTATATTCTAATGTCAAGGATTCAACAGGACAAGTTTTGGACCATGAAATGTTTCTGTTTTGGTGATCTATGTGGAAATTGGAAATGGAAACTGTACTGCTGAGTGGGTAAGTGCTGCATCCATTTTTGTGCACAGGAGGCTCTCAGTCAGTCAAGCATACCATCAAGCATACCATCTCAGCCAACTTGACTATGCCTGGAACATTCACTTCAGGGAGGGCTTTGTGCTGTCTTGTCCTCTTAGCAAGCATCAAACTATTCATTGCTGGACAACAGCTTGATACACCATTCATACTACTTAGCACCCCCATTGTTCAGATTTCAGACTCTCTCTGTGCTACTGTAAGGAGAAGCAATACCTTTTATGGCAAGAGGATTCCTTACTACAGCAACTGTGACTGCACCTTTCAACTTGAACTGTTAAAATCTGGTGATGTTAAAACTAACCCAGGGCCCGAGTCTGAAATGGAGGCTTTGGTGATAATGCTTCCACATGCCACGGGTCACAACAATCCACAGGTACTTGTCATAAAGACAGAATCTACTCGCGTGAAGAATTGTTGGATTTTCGTTACCGAAATTATGGTGGTTGTGGATGATACAGTTTTAGTAACTATCAGATCATTGGGTATTCATGTAAGAAAAACCAGACGAGGCCGTAAAGGGGGCAGATGTAGACGTTCAAGATGTTTGACCAATGAAGAAAACTTGCGCCTTAGAGACAATGATCCCAAATGCCAATTTGGATTGTGGAATGCTCGTTCCATAAAAGGCAAAACTGGTATCATAAGTGATCTCATCGTGTCTAAAAAATTGGAGATACTTGCCCTTACTGAAACATGGCTGTGTGGAGATGAGCGTGATAATATCTCTACAGCTGATCTAATGGCCACTCTTCCCACACGTACACTGCTACACATTCCCAGGATTGGTCGACATGGAGGTGGTGTGGGTGTATGCATACATAAGAGTCTGAAAGTTCATCATAATAATCAAGGGCAGTGGGAATCTTTTGAGCATATAGATCTTACGATTTCTGGACCTCGGAGAATTCCTTTTCGACTGGTAGTTGTATACAGACCTCAGAGAACTCAGAGTCATCAGCTGACGTCTTCACTATTTATACAGGAATTTTCATCATATCTGGAACAGCTTGTGTCAGATCCGGCTCGACTCCTCATTACCGGAGACTTCAATTTTCATATGGATAACGAGGCAGATCGGGAAGCCCGGCTCATCTCTGAATTGATCGATTCCTTCAATTTAACACAGCATGTGTCCGTTTCTACCCATGAACTTGGACATACTCTTGATTTGATATTGTCACGAGCTTCAGACGATCTGGTCAGTGATGTGTCAACGACAGAATATCTGCCTTCAGATCATGCTGCAGTATTATGCTGTCTTAATACCAGGAAATCAGATCCCATAATGCTTAACATTTCGTTCCGTAAAATACATGCTATAAACATTGATAAATTTCGCAGAGACATTCTTCAGTCCGAACTTTATACAGCTCCTGCAAATGATCTTGACGAGCTTACAGACCAGTATGATGCTGTCCTCAGACATATTTTAGATGTACATGCCCCTCTCATATCGAGAGAAATAACATGCCAACCTAATGCACCATGGTACAACGACGAACTGCGCAGAGTCAAACAGGAACTCCGACACTTGGAACGAAAAAAGCGATCTTCTGGGGGGTGTTTCATCAACGTTTGTCAGCGCAAAAAGTTGTCATCGTTGACAATCACCATAGTAACAGTCAGTGACCAGAGCATCTCAGCCAATCAAAACCAAGGATTTTGCTGAAATTGCCAGCGCTGACAACTTGTCAGCGCTGACGAACGTTGATGAAACACCCCCCTGGGCTTGAGGTTGATGCGCAAAACTTCAAGAATTGTCGTAATAAATATAATTATCTCTTGCGCGATGCCAAATCAATGTATCACATTGACCAGTTCAAAGATTGTGATACTCGTGATCTTTTCAAGAAGATGGATAAACTATGCAACCCGCAGAATACAACAGTGCTTCCTTCTTGTGATTCAAATGATGTTCTAGCTCAGAGATTCTCCCAATTTTTTGCTGAGAAAATCAATCGTATTGTTGATAAGCTCCAGACTACGCAACCATCATTTGATGTTCCTCGTGTCGAGCGTACATGTGCCGTAAACCTTTGACAACTTTTCATCAGTGTCTGTTCAGCAAGTCATTAAGATTATCAACAATTCTCCATCATCAACCTGCGCACTTGATCCCATCCCTACATGTCTCGTGAAAAAGTGTAGAGAAGAGCTTGCTCCCATCATAGCTCGGGTTATAAACATGTCATTTGAACAAGGTGTTTATCCCGATGTCTTCAAGCATGCCCATGTGAAGCCGCTATTAAAGAATAATAACCTGGATGCTGAAGACATGAAAAATTACAGACCAATTGCTAATCTGAAGTTCCTGTCTAAAACCGTTGAACGTGCAGTTGCTATACAGATACAGTCATACACCGAGGAAAACAGCTTGAATGCCAGCATGCAATCTGCGTATCGTAGAAATTACAGTGTGGAAACAGCTTTACTTGGGGTGTCCAATGATCTTCTTCTTACTATCGATAAGGGTCTAGAAGCTATTCTTTTAATGCTGGATTATTCTGCGGCATTTGACACGATATGTCACGACACCTTAATCCATCGGCTTCATATCAGATTTGGTTTTCGTGACACAGCACTTCAGTGGCTCGAATCTTACATCACTAATCGCTCTCAGTCTGTCGTCATCGACGGGCAGACGTCGACCAGCTGCTTGCTTCGACATGGAGTTCCGCAGGGCTCAGTGTTGGGGCCGATTCTGTTCACTATGTATGTATCACCAGTGGAAGATTTGATAACTTACTTTGGTTTTGGTCATGCAATCTATGCAGATGATACTCAACTCTATGCTACAGGAAAACAAGGGGATTGGCCAATGATTATTCCAAAACTGGAGGAATGTTTGTGTGCAATAGCTGATTGGTCTTCAGTAAACAGCCTCTCAATCAATGAAGAAAAAACTGAATTGCTTCATATATGTTCACGTTTCAGGAAAAGGAGTTTGCTTCCTCCGATAACTTTCAATGATTTTATTCTTCGTCCTACCAGATGTGCACGCAATTTAGGGGTTCTTTTTGATGATCAACTGACTTTGACTGATCATATCAACAGTATATGTCGTACAGCGTCATTTGGACTACATAGAATTGGTTCAATTAGACGCTATCTTGATCAATGTGCGACTGAACGACTTATACATGCTTTTGTAATGAGTAGAATTGATAATTGTAATGGATTGTTATATGGTTTGTCAGATTCAATGTTAGGTAGACTACAGCGAATTCAAAATTCAGCTGCAAGATTGGTTACCCAAACTCACACATATGACTCTATTTCTTCAATATTACACAAGTTGCACTGGTTGCCAGTCAAAGATAGGTTAGTTTATAAGTTACTTGTAATTGCATATAAATGTCAACATCAGTTAGCTCCTCATTATTTGCAACAGCTCCTCCAAGAATATCAACCTTCCAGACAACTTCGCTCAAGCACCAAACAATTGTTAAAACCGGTTCATGTATCGACTAAATCATACGGTCAACGATCATTTCAATATTCAATACCTCAACTTTGGAATCAGCTCCCCAATGATATCAGAGAATGTTCATCATTAGATCAGTTCAAGTCTTTATTGAAGTCTCATTTGTTTGTAAAGTAACCATTGCTCTGTAAATTGTTTAATGATGTGTTTTAAGTTGATATATGTAATTTTCTACTTTGTATTGTGTGTTCTTACACATGTATAATCTGTCTTTTCTCATTTCTAAAAGCGCTTAGAGACTTGAATGTAATTTGCACTCTATAAAAATGGTTTATTATTATTATTTGCACTCTGAATCGCAATTGATGCACGCACAGAATTTAAACCTCGACTGCCGGGCCTGTATGACATCCTTTCAAGTCATATAGACTTGAAATTTGGTAGACATATTCTCCATGGTATCATAAACACAATTCCATTCACAAATTTACCAAAATGACTGTGTTAAATTTGACAGTGAAACCAGGGCGCACACACAGACTATCGAGCCTAAAGGTTGGGCTGTCAAGCGCACCCTTCAAGGCAGTGGAGGCAAGGCTGACATCATTAGACTGGTATCTCACATGGTTCATCTTTCATCAGCTCGATATTTAGAGGGGCAGCTTGACAATTTTTTTACATTTCTACCAAAGGTTACATCTACCTTGCAAGGCAGCTGCCAAGTCAGCCCAACTCCATCAAATTCCTCAAGATTTTCTGTTTCGTCTCACCCAAAATGTTTTCCAGTTGTCTGATGCCCCTTACCATGAGAAGGGGGAACCCATTCTTGCATCCTTCTTTCCCAACCCCCCCCCCCCCCCCAAAAAAAAGCTTAAAGCTTTACAGTCTCTTCACTCCCTCTGGGAGTGCAGACAAAAATCTCAATGCCAATCTGCTGCTCTCTCTGACTTTGGTTTCTATACATATAACGTAAACAATTATGTTATCGTCGACTGCCCAAACACTGAATGTATCACCAAGCGGATTTTGTCATCTTTGATATGGTTGGTTGCTAGTGTAGCAGCATTTGGTACGAATTGGTTATTTTTTTTTTATATGATGCTGTATATATATATTTTTTTATGTTAATGTAACCGGTATTTGTCATTTTTGAAATATTCATAGCAAATTGTATGTTGTTTGATGTAATTGATGCGTTTCTCGATGTGATGCATTATAATTTAGCCTTCGGGCTACTACTTTGCATGTTTGTTTCAATAAACCATTTTCAAATCAAATCAAATTATGAGTTGTACTTTCATTTTCTCTCTAGTCAACACTACTTAGAAATGTTTTAGTCCATCCTCTGACCATACAGTATATCTACTTTTAGTTTAATAGAGTCCACGAACAATATTATAAACGCTCTGGTCCCCTGTGTCATGAACATTCACTTTCGATACATTCCTCTCAAAAAACATAACTTCACCACCGGTCACTCCTCTGGTCACCATAACAATACAAGATAGAGACACAAATCTCTTTCTTCCTCCACTCAACCTCGGCCTCTCTTAGATGTTTTGCATGCTTCTTACAACTTCTCCAAGAACATACAGTGTAATTTCATTCACAAATTAAACAATTCATGCTCATAAATGCACCTCTTAGCCAGCTTTTGATGTGACAGAAAGAAACGTTACCACACAAACTCGCTCAAAATCCTCTCACTCTAAAAAAAAATGGGATTGGATTAGCGAGCTACTTTGTAAGTAATATTAACTTAACAATTAATCTCTCTCTCTCTCTCTGTTGCCTTCTCACATTCAAAACTAACTGCGACCAGCAGCCCCAAACGCGTAGCGTAATGGGGCTGCAGACTGTAGCATTCAGGATCATGACAGGGGTAGTATCACGGATAAATATCAACTTAAAATCGAAAAATTTCTTCAATTTGAAGACTTACAGGTGAAGTTGAAGTGTTGACAACAGGTAACGTGCAACGTTTGGTTCTGCCAATAGATCATAGTCCCTTTCTGTTCGAATTGATGACTTATAAATGTGACTCAGTCGAGAGGAACCTGGGAGAGCTATACTGAATTGACGGCTAGCGCATGCGCACACAGACATCTTATCCGGTCAATGGATTTGAAATTAGTGTGCATGTAAATAAAGATAAAGATATTCATGAAGGAAACATACACCCACCGCTGAAAATGACGTCTACGAAGAGGGTAGACGTGCAGCCGCTGTCGCAAAGCGACAGCGGCTGCGTGTAGTTAAGAAGCCTATAATATAGGCCCTTTAACCTAGCTATGCATATAAAAATAGCCCGAAGGCAAAGCCCCACAAGCCCATGGGCATGGTAGAACCTTAGTGGTGTGGTTTTTTTTTTCTTTTTTTAATAACATGATCGTGATGATTAACGTTAGAAAAACAACAAGAACAACAATAATTGATATATTCTGATATTAGAATATCAATAGAGTCTAGAACCTAATATCATATCAATCGATTATCATATATCATAAAGTCGACATCATTTCAAGTTACGGTAATGTTAATCATAATACTGACGTTAGTTGATGTCTGTAATCATACCAGGGCAGGGGGGTGTTTCACAAAGATTTAAGTTTGACTTAACTCATGCGTAAATCCCCAAACCCTGCATAAATCCCTAAGTCCTGCGTAAATTTACGCAGGACTTTGAATCCTGTTTCACAAAGCTTAAGTCATGCGTAAGTCCCACCAAGTCCTGCGTAACTTTACGCATGGCCTGAAGCCATGCGTAAAGTCAGACTTAAATTCCAAAATGGGAAGTTCAAAAGCATAATCAACTCCTAATATTCATTAATTTCTTCCACTTTATCTTATCCTGAGTGAGATGGCAGTATTTTTAACAAACTAGAGAATCACTAGTTTCGTAGAGGGTCTACTCCTACACTATTCACTGAAAAATGGTCCAAATTAAAAATAGTCATAAAAATAGATCCCTACCTACAAATGTACTGATAGTTTGAACTGTTAAGTTAAACCAAAATTTTAGCTCATAAAGAGCTATATAATCTACATGTATCTGAACTTTGGAAATTAATTATATTTCTACCAATCCTTTCTTGCCTGTGTTATCGTCTTAGCTGCTTACCCATGAATATTAATGCATGCCTATCCATTATAAATATCATGCATTCACAACAAATTAGAAAAACCTAACAACTTAGTTAGACCTAAGATACTTGTTAGAAATATTATACCTCTTGTGTACAAGACGGGGCTGTGTCTATCTACACTAACTGGTTAGACCGATAAATTTGTCTCTTGTTCGGTAGCCTAATTGTATCTGTACAGTCTGTAAAAGTAATACGGTCGACTGCATTAGCGACCGTATAAATACAGTTAACAAGAGGCAGATTTATTGGTCTACCTCTACACATGACTGCCAATGAAATTAACCAAGTTTCCACTTCTACGGTACCAGTTACATCTTAATGAATGCTTTTTTTTTTTCCTGGAAGCAAAAAACAAAACAAAATAAGACATAACAACCCCCCCGAAGCATTTTGTGTCAGTTAGAGGAAACGGTTAGCCATAGACAGTCACCTCTGCCTCGCATCAAAGGCTACGGTAACGTACATTGTATGTTACACGGAAAACGTTAGAGGTCTAGTAGTTTCTATGCCTAATCTTGATTGATGCAGTTCTCAAACACATTCCAAAATCCGAAAACGCATAAATTCATCAATTACTTCCCAATTCAACTCGGGGCCCAGCAATTGGACTGTAAAATTCGACCAAGTGATAGCCATTAGCCATGATTTATTATGGTTCTAACTAACCTTATACATGCAGACTAGGGGCGAGGGCAATCATGCACTTTGTTTCCTTCAAAATCATGAAGATGTGGCTGTGCCCCTATCTTGATCAATAACACAGTGCACAGACTCTACACTAACTGTGTTAGGCATAGCCATGTTTAATTGATAGTCATACTAATACTAGAACTGATAAGAGTTTATAGGCCTACTTTATATGAAGACATACATGTAACTATACACAGCCCAGTTATTCGCACAGCGTATTAACAGCGTCTGGTCGGGCTAATGTAGACATTGTCTAATGGAATGACATGATATCAGTAATGAGCAGACTCTACAAATTACAATACAAGTACCGCCCCAGTACAACACACACAGAGTTCATAATATTCAGTCCCTTCCTAACCTTCGATGAATCATCTCTTGCTCAAATTACATAATTTCAAGGACCCACCTAATGACTAACAGATTAAGCTACACTCACTTCTGTAGTTACGACCAACCCTAGCTAGATGGAAAAGAAAACTTCTCTTCGTGTGCAACAAGAGGCTAGCCAGAATCCTCTTCTACCAAGGTCCACAGTTACCAATTGTGCAATGTGAATGGTCGTTGTACAGAATGCAGAGATCATATCAGTGCAGTGCGGATGCCAGCTAGCTGCTGCGAGCTGCGCGAGCAACCCCATTCATCCTAACTTTCACACAGTCCAATATAAACATGTGGGACTGGATTAAAGAGGCCTCATGCACAAAACATCTCTTATATCAAAATAATCATCAAACGAGCAGCTATTCATGTACAAAAGAGAAATAATATGAGTCAGTAAATGAGCACTGTGAATAACGAATGATAGGGCCTACAGTAATGTCATATGAATCGTAGTTGCAGAAAATCAAAGCAATTTCCCTTCCAGAAATTACTCAAAAATCATCAGCAGACAACAAATGGCTAATTTGCATATTTTTGGCTCGTATGAAATCGAATGAGTCAGTCTTAGCCTAAGATAGACTTTGTGAAACAGACTTAAAAAGTCGCACTTAGACTAAGATTGACTAGCGCTAAGTCTGACTTACTAAGTGCGACCTTTGTGAAACAGGCCCCAGGCCCCTAACGTTAGGGCCCTAACATCCGTTAACTTGTTATAGGGCCTAATCTAATAGACCGTCTAATAAATTTAATTCTATAATAACAAGAATAATAATAATGATATTAATAACAGTAATAATAATGATATACAGACTTCTACGTAGCACTACAGCGAGGATAGTAGCTTCGAGTTTGAAACGAGTTCTAAAGTAACGTGACCGGTTTTTCCTGACAATATTTCTCCATATACATTTGCCATACTAACTGACCGAATACTACGTCTTCTTTCAATCAGTATCGCCGCTTTGATCGTGATATGAAATATCGAGTCCTAAGCAATTACTGGTACATCAGTATATCGTTCTGTTTGCTTAACAGTTTCTGCTACTTTATGCATCATCATAAGCACAGCTGGAGTTTAAAAAATGGAAGCGAAATGTGGGAACTCACGATAATGTTTGTCATGAAAACCACCTTCCGTTCAGCGGCTGAAAAATCGGCAACAAAGGGAAGTTTGATGCACGAGTAACGTTACTGAATTCTTTACATGAAATCTATTTAGTTGCGAAAATACATATTCGTGGGCAAATAAATAAGCAAATAATATATACAGAAATGTATTAAGCATTCAGACCAAAACTGAGTGGTATTTTTATTAACGTGGAGCAATAAAGCCCCAGTCGCAAAAAATGTTCGTGTGATCACATCATCATTCGTTGCATTCGCGCTGCGCTGCTAGCCTGTAGGCTCAGCTGTCGCTGCGCTGCGACGGGCCCGGGGCCCGGGGATCTCGGCAGTCAAAACACCCACGAAACTCCCGCACTATCTCAAAAGCCGGGCAGGCTAGGCGGGCGGCGGAGTCAGGCTATCTCGCTCGCGCTCTAGGCTCTGCTGGGTGGCTGATCAGTCAGAGACAGATATAAAAGTAAGTAACGAGGTAGGCCTACCGGTAAATTACCCGTAATAACGCTTGCCTTTTGTAATTTTAAATATCATATATATTAGGGGCCTAGAGTCTAGATACTAGAATGCTCGAGGTCTACATTATTCTCAATTGAGAATGTTACATTTGATGATGTCAATTGTGAAAAGGACCTGGGTGTTTTGATTGATAGTGAGCTCAACTTTCGCCAACACATCTCCTCATCTATCCAGAAGGCTAACCAAATGTTAGGTTTTATCAAACGTGCTTTTGTCAACATAAAACCACATATTTTCATGCCACTGTACAAGGCTTTGGTTCGACCGCATTTGGAATATTGCAGTGCCTAATGGAAACCCAGGTTTACGACAGATCATGATGACAGAAGAAGGATCGAAGCTGTTCAGCGCAGGACAACAAAACTGTTTCCTGGACTCAGCACCCTTTCCTACAGAGAGAGACTAGTAAAGCTTAACCTGTATTCATTGCATTACCGGAGGGAAAGAGGGGACATGATCCAGGTCTTCAAAATACTACATGGTATAGACAGAATCAACCCACAGTCCTTCTTTGTACAGTCACAGTATCTTGGAACGAGAGGCCATCCCTTCAAATTATTTGCAACCCATTGTCGTTTGAATATCCGCAGCAACTGTTTCATCAAAACAGTCATCCAGTCATGGAACAGTCTGCCCTCATCACTTGTTACATCCACTAGTATAGATTCTTTCAAACATGGTTTAGACATGTTCTGGTCAGACAAACGTTTTGAAATTGTTTGACATCCACGCCCATGCTCGATATAGACTGTTACTCGTGCTACCAAGCGCTGACGACCGGGAGACCTGACAGGATTTACCTACACTCCCGTACAGATGATGATGATGATGATGATTATTAATATTGCCACTTCATGGTCTATGACATAACGTTACACATGACAATAATCAGACAGCTTCACTGCCTTCAGTGACATACCGGTATAAATTTACTATAACGTTACACAGAACGTCTAAAAGTACTAGTAGGATACTGTATTAAAACTTTGTTTTGATTAGCATTCAAGCAGAGTACCATGCACTCTCATCCTCCAGCTCCATCAGTCACTTGCACACACTATGACTGTGCAGCGTGCAGGACTGCAGTGTCAGTCAAAAGAGAATTTAGAGACCTTTGCGAAGCACACCTTCTGAAAGTCTATGGGCCTCTGAATATTTTCACTTTAAAATTTGTTATGTTGTGAGGTTCAATATGTATTGAGGGAATTGAGATTTGTGGATAGGTTTCCGTGAAGGGTAACTCTGCATGACATCCTGACAAACAATTACAGGTACTTGTTGAACAGTTTTTGAGATCATTTCACAAGTTCTATGTGAGATTCTTTCCAAGATTTAGCTTGTAACACTTGCTTTTAACACTATATGCGCTAAAAGTTGACAGTTCAGTGGTCTTTTTTAAAACATATTTCATATTGAAATATGTTTGTAATTTATAGAGAAAGCCTGAAATGTGGTGAGTATGAGTGCACAAGAACACATTATTTTGATGTCGGATTAAAGGGTACACTTGTCCAAATCTATTATGTCTTAGTGCACATGATCTGTAATATTTCAGAATCCCAGTGTTATCATAAGATTCATATCACATTATGTGTCTTATTATTTACATTGATGGCAATTTTCAGTGCCATAAATTGACCTATTGAAACATCATCAAGTTGTAGTAGAATAGAAGTATGTTCAGCACATAAAGTACAATTTATACAGCTGATGGTCTAGCTTAATTGACATTGGGCAACAGAAGTGTGATGATGACTGAAAAGAATCTTCAAAATCTTCCACTAGTCTCTTAGTGCTTAAATCAAGACATGTATCAAAGTGCCCTTATTTGTTGTTTTATTTTTTTTCTTCCTATCAATCAATCATGCAGTAGATCACTCTATTCAGCAGACAAACTCTTCACCTCTCTGAGGGTAACATACCACCATGATTGCTGAGCTTTGGAGTAGGGGAGTGTGCTGTGCTTCCAGAATACTGCCCTCTACAGTGTCATCTGGTACAGTGTCAGGAAGGAGATGTCTGTCGGCTTTGACCTGCCATGGAATCATTTGGAATCATCGAATCAAACTTCCATCACAGCCTGGCTCAAGACTCTCTCAGTCCATGCAGGTGACTACTTTCAGGGGCAGATCCAGGAATTCTGTAAAGAGGGGGCATTCTTTACAAAATTAAAGGGAGGCGCACGCACCCCTTCCCCCATTTTTTTCTTTTTATTCCTTTTGTTTTAACTTTTAATGCTTATATGTTTACATTGCTTTGTTATAGTTGTTGGGGATTAATGATTTGAATTGTTAATCTTCCTAATCTGTTCCAGAATCAAACTAAACTTGTTATTTAAAGTGACAGAACTTTGGCAAATCGCAAGAGCAACAAGTTAGAAAAGTATTAACAATTTTAATCTGCATGAAGGTAGCTATGGTCACTGTAAAATCCCCTTGTAGTTTAGTTTAAATCAACCCATTGAGGACAGGCTGAGTTTGCTACAACGTGCATTTCCCATAGATACTTGCCCGAGTATATGCGGGACTTATCTGAAATGGGCTAAATTTCACATAACTAATAAGAAAATGGCTCTAACCATAACATTATTTACACTCATATTATGTTCATACCTTTTCACACCAAGTCAGGCTAATTGGTATTTTTGCTGGTTGTAGGTAAACTAAATGCATGCACATACAAACGTACAATTAAGCTACCAATATTATTAAAAGTACATGTATATGATATCGGATATTAGTTTTAAGTCTACCATGGGCATTGGCCAGTATAATTAACTGTTCTAGACACTGAGTCTTCACTGTCATGAGATATTCCCATTGAAATAGAAGTTCCACTTCAGATGGAAAGGTGCTCAGAGATATGAGACTGTGAAGAAAGCAAGAATGATTTGTGTGATTCAGAAAAAAACAGTAAAGTAGATGATTTTGTTTTGTAATAAATTCCAGGTTTCCTCAGAGGGTGCATCATTGGCAAAGTATCCAGAGATGTGCAGACAGTGTAGTCCACTGCTCCATCCTTCTAATATTACCATGGTAACCAGCATTGCTACAAGGAGGAGATTCCTTGTCCAGTCCTCTGCCATCAAGCAACAGAGGAAGGCTGTGGTTGAAAAAAAGTCCACCTCAGGTGGGCAGCAACTGACCATTGGCCAGAAATGTAAGGACTTACTTGGTTAAAAAAAAATATATATATATGTCTGTTTTATGCATTGAAGTATTATATGTCATTCAAAAGCTCCTGTGACTCAATTAGTTTAATGTGCATTACATGATTAGAGATATTTAATTAGCAAACTTCACAACTGTAGGAAAAACTCAGTGATTCAGTAAATCATATTCCTCTTTCACTGCAGCTACTGTCAGTTGTGCTTGTGCAGAGGGTGCTGTCTTGCAGTACTGACACTATTTTTGACATTCACTAATATTTGCCTTGATTTGCTGAGTTTTCATCTGTGCATCATCTGTTTCATTCACCGAGGTTTTGATTGGTATATCATCCCCAGCCAAAGAAGTAACTTTTGCAATACAATGTTGTTTAAAATATGGACCACCACCATTGGAGAAATTAAAGGATACTTTTGGTTACTATGACAGTCTTCTGTTGGACTTTTTAGACACTTGTTCTCTTGGAATCATAATCTCTCCTTCAAGCTGAAAGGTTGCTGCTACTTATTTGCTGGTGATGGTAATGGTGATCTGTATTTTTTAGATCTAATTTGTCACCTGAAATTCTTAGCTCTTTTCCACTGCATCCTGTTTGTAAGGTTCTTTAGATCCAGATCAGGCCTAAAAAAGGGGGGGGGGGGGAAGAGACTTCGCAAGCTGTTGAAATAGTCCAGCACACTGATGTAGAGTATGAAGAATCAAGAATGTATGTAATGTCCTTGATATTAATGTCTTTGACAAGTCCGCTGCCTTGGGAGTTTAGCTGGTAAAGTAATGGTAATTATTCCCAGAGCATTTTGTGAGACATTATTTTTTTTTTTCTCTCTTTTCATGCACTATTCTTCATTATGCAAAGTTGCACAGACATCCAAGGATGTATCGTATGCAGGCATCATTGTCTTGGGCATAGGCGTGACAGGTAAGAAGACCCCACATTCTAAAGAAATGTGTTTTTTCGTGGAATTTTATTTCAAACCACTCTTTGTCTGCACATTATAAGATCAGATCACTTGTAAAGGCAAGGTAGGAAGAGCTAATATTTGTGATTGAAGGTTCTAGGAATAGGATACCTCAGAGAAAGCAAAGACAAATCCACAACAGAAGATCTTCTCCAGTAAGATCAAAATTCTGTAATAAAGCTTCCCAGATTGAAATTAAAACGAGTTGATTTCTCTTTATCTGATCACACTATCCAGTGATGCACCTTATATGTTTTGTTTTGTTTTTCTTTCTTTTTTTAACATTTTTACATATATGTCAAAATGGAGAAAGGATGCCTATATTTTGATTTTCATTCTATTCCAGTTCTTTAAAGAATATAAAATCACTGAAAAGCTACATCTGTTTAAATATATTTAGTTATGTTTTTCTACAGCATTAAAAATAGAGTAAAACAATAATTCAATGAAATGACAGATTTTTAGTTGGTACCCTAGGGTACCAAATACCACATCAAATATAGTACAGAGAACATTGTTTATAGAAAGTGCTATCATAGGTTTTAGGAGTACATCTAATCAAGTAGCTCCATATGTTTCATTTATTTTTTGATAGGGCTCATGTTTTACACTGTTGGAAAAGAACTGTTTTCATCAAACAGTCCAAATGGTATATACACCAACGCTCTGAAGCTCTGTAAGAATAATGTTCAGGTAAGTGCACTTTTCTTGTCAAAGCATGATTGCACATGTAACAATACCTGACCCCAGCCCTGGTCAGGTCCATTCAATTTGCCCAACTCTCCCACTGACTATCAGTGAAAGCCCAAATAGGTACAGGTTAAAAATTGTGGGCAACATTGTACTTTTGGTGTGTGAGTTCAACAATAATGAAATAAAACACTCAGTATGTGGACTGCTTGAATTTTACCCTAATTTGTGGCCAGAGGAAAAAAAAAAAGGTACTTGCTTGTTTTCATTTCTAATTTTCTTGATAAACACATGTATAAACCACTGAAAAAATGCACATTTTAAGGTTTTACAAGGTTTGATTTCATGTCTCAGCAACATGCAGGTACTGAGGGCAAAATGCTTATTAGGTTGTTCATTGTTAGTACAATAAAATGAGAATTTCAAGCAGTAATTCTAGTCATATTCTGGAAATTTCTATCAGAGTAGGTAAAAGAATGAGTTGGGAAAAGCTGTTTGATATCCAGATAGCTCATTTACAAAAAAAGGCGGCTCATTTCCATCCATACATGCATGCTGAAAATCACCGTATTTCCCAATGATAAGAATGCCTTTCTAGTTTACCTCATCATCTTACTGCATGCTGTGCCTTGAGCATTTACGGTGTGCGTATGCACACCTCAAATATGTGCAGCTTGATGAACTCTCGTTTGTTGGCCATGTTTGCCAATGATAATCCATCAAAAACTTTTTTTTTTTAATTCCTGGATCTAGACAGTGGTCCGGATCACTACCAAAGTTTCGAATTTTACTCCGAGGCCTCGATCCATGTCAAGCTGCTGCTTATGATCGTGGTCTCCTGCTTTTCCATTATTGTAATAGATAAAAATGCTTAATTTTAAAATCAATTTATTCAGATTTCCCTTTTTTATTGAAGAAATTTGTTTATTGTAACGACATGAAATATTCTGAATAAATAATCAATTATTATTTACATAATTTACAACTGCTAATTCCATGATTCCCTTCTGAACATTTTTTTTTGTAAGTGATATTATGCTATACGTCTCATACATTGAATAAACTGTCATTTTCACAGTGTATGTATATATGTACTTTAAATTAATTTGTAAGACAGTATGCTGACTGATACGTCGTGTAATGTTAATTTCTAAATATATGCATTCTTTTGTTCTGTGTGATTTGGAAAAAGGCAGAAATAAAACCAAACCAAACCAAACTTTAATCATCTGTTCCTTGTGTCACAATCAACTTTTCCTGTGTGTTTCATCCAAACCCATATATAACTTTTTCAGTTATTTTGCAAACAGACAAATAAAACAGTGCCGGCAACAATATAACCTCCATGGTGGAGGTAAAGATTAGTCAAAGTCAGGATACTATTGATTTGTGACACAGAAATGCATTAGTTTGATTTTGGTATGAACGTGGTCGGTCGAACTTTTTTGGTAAAATTTTGTAATTTGATGATAAATTAGCTGTCCTCTCATTGAAGGCAGAATTACACAAATTTCGACAGATCATTTTGACAAAAAATTTTGATGATTGCTTTGGTGTGTACACTAAGAATTATATGGAGTAAAGACAGCATGGTATTGTTAGGTATGCCAGTCCATATCATAGTGTCTCATGTTGTGATGTCACAATGTCTTGTTCGGATTCATGTATTCATGGCACACTTTTACAGATCCAAGATGCTCTTGGGACACCTATCAAGGGATATGGAGAGATGACGAGGAGGAAACGAAGGAGACATGTCAGGTAAGCTATTGATGAGTCATCTTGACACATCGCCTAGCAATAGACATGATGTAGCACATGTTTATGAAATGAACTGGTCTTACCATGAAGGAAGTAGGGTTAGAGGTTTAAAGGGATAGTACAGTTTTGGTGGAGATGAGAATTGGGCTTTTGACTTTTTGCGAGATACCAAGAAAACACTTATGATATTGTGCAGAGCATACCATTTCAAGAGGAATTCAAAGTTTATTTGATGAAAATCGGGTTCGGAAGGACTGAAACATTCAAAAACAAAGTAAAACAAAGCAATCGTAATAATGTGTGGGTCCCACACTTTATTAGAATCGCTCTTTTTTGGATATCTCAGCCATTTCAAAACCAATTTTCATCAAATAAACGTTGAATTCCTCATAGAATTACATGCTCTTTCATATTTCATAAGAGGTTTCTCATTATCTCATCAAAAAATGTTAGAAACCTGATATTAGGTCTCAACCAAAACTATACCATCCCTTTAATGGGGAAGAGGAATTGAAGGCAGTTTTAAGCCATACTACATTGAAGTTTTGATGGATTATTATATCATAAAATGCACTTTTGGTGTCTTGTCAGGATCAGTTGGAAACTCTATGGAGTATGAACATGTTTATTGGTACTTGTAAAATAGTCTCAAAGATGAAGCATAATCAGGAGAAGCTAATAACTAGCTGTACAAACCAGGACACATTTTGTGTCTCAATACTTGAGAAAATTTAGTGAACTTTGTTCTTTCTATTGCTCATTTTCAATGCATTAGATAATGAAGTGCTGTTCTTCTTTGCTTTGTTTTCCTTTTTACTCTGAAGCTTGTCAAATTTGTATGTTTTACTCCATAGACCCCCGATCAGACTTTTTTTTTTTTTTTTTTTGGGGGGGGGGGGGTAATGTGAAGGACTTCGAAGCTAACCATGCTGTAATGACTTTGCCAGATGAATGACACTTCATTAATTGATGCATGAATGTATACATATATGAATGAGAAGATAAAATTTTTGACATATAGCAGAACAACACTATGCTATAGAACTTGAGTACATCTAATATCTGCAGTTATCAGTAATTAGGTGAAAAGTTATTTCTTATCATTTGATTTCACAGCCATCTTGAATACTCCCAGAATGGAGTGAATTTCATGAGGATGAAGTTCTATCTGGAAGGACCTCATAGGAAGGCCACTGTTCATCTGGAAATGAAGCAGGTTTGTAGCCCAACATCCAAGTTTCTTCTCAATAATACAGCTTGTTTATTGTTACTTTTTAGTGAATAAAAAAAAGTATGTGCTTAAAATTGGACAATGTCAGTTTGTTGAATGGCATTATCTCCACTTTGAGGTATTTCTAGCACAAATTTGTAAGTGTGAGTTAAGAAAGTGGAAAAAAAAATTAATGTTTCTTAATGGAAGGGACCAGTTTAATGCTCAGAGCTTATACCCGATGTAACTCAATACCAGTTTTGCATTCAACTCATTTATCCCTATCACCGTTACCCAACAATGATATGACACCATCACCTGTTTTCAAATTGGGCCTGCTCGAAGTGTTGACAATCATTTACTTAAGTACTGGTTGAGGTTAGGATTCAGTTTGTAACATTTTGCGAGATATTTAGAAACCACTCTATGAAATGTTAAAGAGCATACAATTCTAAGGGGAATCAAAAATTTATTTGATGAAAATCGGTTTTGAAATGACCGAGATATCCAAAACAAAGTTAAACAAAGAAATCCTAATAAAAATCATTGCCTGTCAATTTCATTAGGATAGCTTTTTTGGATATCTCAGCCATTTCAAGACCGATTTTCGTGAACTAGATGTTGAATCCTTTTTGGAATGATATGCTCTTTCATATTTCATAAGAGGTTTCTCATTATCTCACCAAAAAATGTTATAAACCTGATGTTAGGTCTCGACTAAAACTATACGATCCCTTTTTCATCATGTGCGAACATAAAGAACATTTTTCATTATGTGTTTTTCATAATATGTGAACAAAAGAATTTATTCTCTCACTGCTTTTAAAGTAACATGCTCCAGTCATTGGTGGCAATGTATTCATATTACAATGTATTTGTTTATAATCAGCTTTCTTATCTTTTTACCTATCATTTGACTTGTAGAATGAGAATGGAAGGTATGAATACCGTTACCTCTTTGTGGAATTGGATGGATACCCAAGTGGCACCATCATCTTGGAAGACAACAGGTAGTGGTTCTGATGGGACTCCTAGCCCTGTGCTATCCTTGGGAAACCTGTTGCCCCAGTGTCATCATAGTGTCTCCTCTCAAAGATCCTGACAGACATCGCTGATGTGCGTTGTATTTGGAGTGTTACCATGATACGAACCTTTCAGTCCTGTGTAAGCTACCACAGACAAAAAAGTGACTTAGTCTGCACCCCAGTGCTGGAACAACTACATGCATTGGCTTAGATTTAAGACATGAAGGTATGACAGTGATGAAGTGATAGTCAGTGATCTGAAATTCAGTGTGATATGTATGATCCAGTGCAACTACAATGTTCATACTATAATCAGCATGTTTCATCTCATGAGCCTGTGAATCTTCAGGCTTCATACAGTAGACATCAGACTAGGAAGGACAAATTGATACAAATTTCCATCACAGTAGTCTGTGTCAAGTTTTATGTGAGAGTGCCTATATCTTCAGCAGTTGATTTTCACTGTGTTTGTAGAATCTTATATCATTTTCAGTGTTTTTATTTGCCAATTTCTGCCAATGGCCGCCAGTTACCATGTAACAGAAATTATAAAATGACCCAATATAACTGTACCCGGTATGTGTTTCTTGAGATAAATGTCTAAATAAAGGGTCACACAAAATTACAGGTACAAGCAAGTTAAGTGTTACATCCAGGAACTCCAATTTGACAGAATGTTATTGGGGGGAAACTTTTTGAGATGATACACAAGTAAAATGTTATCACATTTTTCTTGGGGTTACGTATACATATACATTGGCAAGTGATATGTTACCATATCCCTTGAAATACCTCAAGATCTCCTTCCTCAACACTTAAAACAGTTCGTGACTGTATCCACACAAATAGCTGATAATTTCAAGTGATGAAAGTCACAGAGAGGACTGCATCAAAACTACTCTTTTTACATCTAATTACAAGCAAATCTTAGAATGGCAAAGTCATTAAATGACCCACCAACTTATCATAGTTTTGAGGAAATCTTGTCATGAATAGAAATGTTTGTACATTTTGTCTTGTTTAACAGCATTGAAATAATGCTTTATGCATATAAAATCTTGTACATGAATCAATGCTTATTAAAATAGGATTTACCAAACTGGTACTCACATTGGAACAGTTGGGGAAAAGAGTGCAAACTGAAGTCCTGGTTAAAGTTCTTGTGTCTTTTTATTCTTGTAAAGGGTAAGTTGTAATAGTGTGTTGAAACACTGTGTTCGTTCAAGTCATTGATACCATGCAGTTTTATTAAACCTTTAAATAAGAACCATGAAACACAAAATATACTCAGTATGTGGCTAAGTAATAGAAGAAAACCTTTATTTGATCAACCTCCAGTCTCAGATCTTGGTTTCAGTGCTCCCATGTGCAAATGTGATCATGCAACTCCTTCATGAAAGTAATTTTTCTCTCAGTGGATTTTACGTTGCATACTATTCAAAATGTGATTTCTGATACAGATAGGTAAGTCTATCTGAGCAATGTTGTGTGTAATCATACCGTCCCCTCTAGTAAGAGGCGAAACACTTTCCTTCAGATAGGACATTAAATGGAAGTCCCATGTGTGAGAGTCACAACTCATGCATGTAAAAGATCCCACTTCATTCATTCATGGAAAAGAGCAGGATACATAACCCGGTGAAGTGGTCTTGCCTCACGTCAAACTGGACCCCATGAAAGACCACCTAGTGCAGCTGAATATTGGCTATCCGCTATCCAGCCATCTTCTCAGATGGCAAAATGAAACAAACAAAAGTCATGCTATCATTTTGCAATATTTTCATTTACACTTTTGTCAGGCTGTAGAAAAATGTCAGGGTGGTGTGATATGATTTGTCTGTCACTGTGTTGGAGATAATGACAGTTTTTATCAATAGACAACTCACACGACAAACTGAATATGAGTTGCAAGGATTTACTGTACTTAAATTAAGTCTGTGTTATAAAAATAGCCACACAATTGAATAACTGGAACTTGTGATATTTCATTCCCAGGTATTGAGTTAGTGCCACATAGGAAAAAAATGAATTACTTTCATATTTGTGTTATGCTAATGTGTAACATGGAGCATCAGCCTTTATAGGAAACTTGTACATGTACTCAAATGTGTATGGAATTCTTATCTGCATATTGCCCAATTGAAATGATTACTTGAAACTGGTGTTAAACTTTTGATCTTAATACAAGATATTTACATCCAAAAGTTTTAGCTTTCAATGCCACAGCCTTCATTAGCGAAATGACATGTCTTCACCTTGTTTTCTCAGGCCTTTCTGGGTTCGCTCTTAGATAACTACATTATAAGCTTAAATTCAGAACTCTTGAGACAGGACACTTCACACATGTAGTTGAGATTTGCCAGAGCACAATGGATTGTTCTTTATTCCACTGCTTACCACATTGTACCACAAGGTGGCGCTGTTAACACAATATCAACAGGAGATGTGTGCACTGCACATCAAACTCTGTAACATTGATCACATGAAATAATTATTTCTTGGCTCTTTGCTTGGCTGACGAGATATTTGAGTGAAAATATGTTTTTCGAGTGAAGTGCTTCATAAATGAGTGTTTTTATTAAATTCTTTTGCCTTGTTCATCTCTCGTCACTTGGGTTCTGCTCTTGTGAATGTAGGTTATCAAAGCAAATGTATAACACAAAGTGTGTACATGTATATCAGAAGCTACCATGTATTTTCAAATTCCTCCAAGGTTCATTTCATTTCATCTCATTATTTCATGTCCAACAAAAATGTGATTGCAATGTACAATAAGACATTTTAATGCACATGATCCCTCAAATATCAGTACAACATTGTAATTGATGAAATAAATGAAATGAACAAAGTTTGTATTTCTAGGTGGTCTATACTCAATCCAGTTACCTTTCCATGGATTTCCAGATTCTTTTAAAAGACTGGCTGTGTTTATGTTTTTGCCAACTTGAAGACCTATGAAGATTCAATATCTTTTTTTTCTCTCTTTTTTTTTTCAATTACTGAGATACATCATGAAAGAGTCTTGAATCAATTCATTTGTACTGGAAGTATTAAAATTTTAACCATCACAAACTTGCAAAATAATAATTGTGTGTTCATTTTATTTAAAGAAAATGAAGGATTTCAGTTGTATTTTAATGGGTTGTTTGTTTGTTTTTTGTTTGTTTTTTGATGGGCATGGTGATTTCAAACAACTTACTACAGTGTAAATTACTGTTTTGAAGTTTGACAAAGTGTATCTTCATAAAGGATTGTCTACTTCTGATGTATTTCAAAGAAATTTAGTCAGTTGATTTGTTCTGCATACCTTTTTTTAGAATAGAATGAATCAGATGTAGGCTATATATGAAGAGAGTGCTTCCAAAAGGTGCTAAATCCATCATTTTTCAATGGATTTAGCGCCTTTTTGGAGCGAGCTCTTCATGTGTCATTATTTTTTCTCAGTTTGTGTGTGTGTGTGTGTGTGTGTGTGTGTGTGTGTGTGTGTGTGTTTGTTTCAGACCTTTGCCAAATCTACATATTTTTTCCTGTATACAGTGTAAAACAAACCTCTTAGGAAGGACAAAAGCTCATAACCCAAATGAGAAATGATATCTTTAACCTAGTTTCAGCTGATGATTGTTTCTGCATTGACAGTGCCTGGTACTAATAAAAGACTTTAATTGAAGCGGTTGCGAGGCCAGTGGTTTATGCATAAAAAATACTGTACATGTACATACTAAAGTGTTGTGCACGCCACTTTCGCAACGGTTACCATAACGCGATAAAAGAATGCTCTTTTGACCAAACATTCACAATTGAATGCTTTATGGAGTCAAGAGTAAGAGAAGGCAGAGTTGTAAGAAGGACGACCTCCGCGCTATTAGGCCTTACTTTAAAGGGATTGTCCAGTTTTGATTCAGACCTAACTTTAGGTTTCTACATTTTTTTTTTTTTTGTGAGATAATGAGAAACCTCTTATGAAATATTAAAGAAGCATGTAATTCCAAGAGGGATTATTATTGATTTATTTGATGAAAATTGGTTTTGAAATGGCTGAGATATCCAAAATAGAGCAATTCTAATAAAAGGTGGGATCTAATAAACTTTGAATACCTCTTAGAATGGTATGTTCTCTGTTATTTCATAGGTGCTTTCTTGGTATCTCGCAAAAAGAAACCCAATCCTTATCTCCACTAATACTATACCATCCCTTTAATGGGTATCGGCGGCAGCGTGATCTGTGGGAGTAGTAGAACTGTTCAACTGCTGTCATGACTATTCAACACCACTCATCAGGGGCCGCGGAACGTTTCTAAATCTATTATGGAACCTTGATATAGACGTAGGTTTTCTTGTGATCTTTACAAAAATCTATGTTATATAGTATATATGAGATAATTCACAACTGTGTTTATATACGAACTGAACGGAATGAATAAAGTAACAAATTGACAAAACGCTTTCTATAACTTTATCATAAAAAAGCTACCTGATGTCCCCGATGAAAATAAGACCTTCACATCATACGAACACACGCCATATGCACACGTTCTGCTATTGTGACGTTCTGTTCTGACAAACAAGGTATTGTTCTCTCATAAAGTGACTACAGGCATCATGGCATAAACGGTTGGTTATTGAATGAACTATAGCTGTAAACTTTGCTGTGGATGTTTTTGCGCATCTATTTACGTATCACAAACAAGTTCACCCTATATACTCGGTACGTGTTGATTCTAAGAATCATCGTTTGTCTGCAGACATCAAGCATCTGCATCAAGGTTTCTCTTGTTTGTGTTTTCGGGGGTTCGGTATATACAGGGTCACAAAGATAAACAAACAAGCGCAAGTTGCTTCATGTTCAAGTTGACAACAGAGCACCGCAATTCATTCCATGTTTCAATAGAGTGAAATTACAGAGAAAAAATGGTATGACAAAGTTTTCGTCAACATGCACACGTCATGATAAAAAGTGGTGGAAATGTTTACTTCAACACTTCTTAAATATAATGTAGTTGCGGCAATATGAATCACTGTGTTGTGGGAAAAAAACCCACTAAACTAGATATGTAGGCCTGTTACATCTGTTTTGTTACATGACAGATTCTGATGGAAATCGATCATTTCGTTTCTTTGATTTCGCTCTCTTGACGTTGAGTAGCGTCGCTTTCATCAGACCACTGGTCTTTAGGGCATTGCAAATGTCATCTCTGATCTAATGGGCATGTAAAAGATTTCTGAAAGTTTGATTGATTCACTGCAATTCAATTTCATTCGCCATCTGTAAATTTATATTCGTCACCTGTAATAGGTCTATATATCGCATTCAGTGGCAGATGCAAGTCTGTGCAACAAACATGATTATATACAAAACATATATAATATAAAATAATAATCACAAATAATTATACAATTATTAAGGAGCGTAGTTGATTGTTAACAAATTACATAATAAAAAGATATCATGGAAGGAAAAGTGGGGGGGGGGAGGAGATATTGGTCATCACTTGAACACAACGAAAATGTTAATACCGTTGTATGAACGTGATAAGGAAACCCTGCAAAAACAAACAAACAAACAAACAAACAAACGTAAATAGCGAGTGAAGCTTCACTAAGGGAGAAACGGAGAGGCAGGGAGAGAAGAAAACAAAAGTGGCTAAAAGTCAGAGGGATACAATAAGGTCAGGGGCAGATCCAGGAATTCCGTAAGGGGGAGGGGAGCGCAAACAATATTTCTTGTGCTACTTCTGGGTTTCATCTCATTTTCTTTTTATTTCTTTTGCTTTAACAACAAACAAAGGGGGGGGGGGGCGCCCGGTGCGCCCCTCTGGATCCAGCACTGAAGGTAATAATGTAATTGAAAAACCCATACCCTTACATGAATACATATTGACAATGATGGAGACAGCTATTACTATAATCATAAGGTACATTTTGACAAAAAATCAACAAGAAGTGGGGTTATAACAATGTGTGCGTTAAAAGATGACCAGCCACAAATGTGGTTTGTTGACCTCTGTCCTATAATAGCCTGAGATATTATAGGGACATTCGTGCAAAAGTCTGTTTTCAGATAGACAAAATGGCAGCCTCCATGCAGAAAGTTGAATGGGTGAAATCGGACAAAAAGTGAGGATTTTAGAGCAAATTTTGTGATTTGTGCATGTGTATGTAAATCCGGCTTTGACATTTAAAAGACCACATTCGTAAAAGAGCAAAATGTGTCTGTCATTTACATTGACGTCAATGGCCTATCATGATGTCTTATCTAACATATCTCTTAGTAGAATGAGTGTTTCTGCATGAAATTTGGCCTGGAAGAAGAGCTCATTATGTGAATTATGAAAACACCAATAACTCAAATTCGGATGGTATGTCACTTGCTTCCTTTTGCCAAAGTAGGGCAGTATACAGTATCAATGATGTTGCAGAAAGTCAAATTGAAGTGAAGGTTTGTAAAGAAGCAGTAGGCCAAACGTCACTGGTCATTTCTTACCAATAAGAAACGGGAAAGTAAATCCAGAAAAATGATGCCAGTATAGTGAAACGGTTTATCACCAACTTGTTGGGTAGACAAGGTGGGTAGAGGCTACAGGAAAGCAGCTAAAGCATTGAATTCATGTGGGCTCCTTTGAAATGGTGTGTCAGTTCGTCCTATTACATCTGTTCTCCTTTACGTTAGGCTAAGAGCCAGCCATGGGGCAAAATTACTGTTATTATTGTGTATCTATCATTATTAGTGAATAAAGTAATTCATCCAGTCATCTTTCAACGTACCACCCTATATTATACACTATTACATTATGATTGCTTGTGTTTGTGTGTAGTGTGTCTTTGATGTGCGAGTATTGAATACATCTGATAGCAAGTACATTCAGGTTTCTCTAGCTTTCTGTCATGCTCCTCTTGTAGCTTCAGGAAATTTTACTGAGAATCAAACATTGCAGCATGGCACGCTAGTTTTCAGCATTGCAGAAAGTACGAAAATCTCTGCTCAGAGGTCCGCTCTTCATCGGGTAAAAGAAGGATCGAGAAGAAAAAGATTTGACCTGAGGTATAAGAGTTCTATTGACTGGTTTGTGTTGACATGCAGTAATGACGTATAGAATTCATAATATTCACTTGTCTCTTGAACAAACAGGGGGGAGGAGGGCATTTCATGAAACGTTTTGTCCGACAAATTTGTCAGACAGATTTGCTCTCAGCCAATCAGATGCAAGGACTTCAGTGGCTTATAACAGTTGGTCGCAAGAAATATCTGACAAAACGCTTCATGTAATGCCCCCACTCGGAGCATCAAACATGACCGTGTGTAACAAAAGTACGCATGCTAACGTCCGAGCTTCTAATCAACACATCAAAATGATGTCTATTTGTTAATGCAAAAATATTCGACAGGAGGCCTATAATAAGCAAAACAGCAATGCCAGAAACGTGCATCTAATCTGAAGTAAAACAAGGCCCAAGTTTGGTTTCTTTTTTGAAGTCACATTAAAAGCGCATGATGATGAATAACCTCTGATTCACAAATGGATCTGAGAAAGTCGCATTTGTGGGATAGTATTTTTCTTTAGTCGCAAGAATAATGTCGGATGAGGAAGTTTATCATTATTTTGGTTGACGCTGTTCATCAAATGCGAATAAAACTTGCATGGAATTGAATTGATGAGGTTTATTGACTGAAAATAGCAGCCCAGACATTGAAATGCATTTAGTTAACAATGAAAACATGAAATTACGATACTTCACAATTAATGAGGTGTTTAAAATTGACAGACTGTGCATGGTTATGCAAAAAATCTATTTAAACCAACATATACAACAAAAAGAAAATAAAGATCAATGCTAACAAACACAGAATTATTGTTTTAACAGACCAACGGACACGTTGATATGGGCCCAAAGGAAAGGTTTGCACAGGGGGGGGGGGGGGAAGGAAGGAGACAATATGCCACAGAGAATACAAAACTCTTTCCTCATCCATCCAGTAAAAATATCAAAAATCTCAGAGAGATTCAGTGAAATTGTTGAGAACCATAAAAGAGATACAATGATAATATGTCATCAAATTTAACTTTTCCAGTTTCTGTTGTTATTTCACATTGAAAAGAAGAAGAAGAAAAAAAAAAGAAGAGTTTACAGCGCGGTGCTATGCATAATGCATGCATTTTCAGCCAGAAAACACTTTCTTAAAACAATTATCGAGCATTAAGCTCATTAGCCTACCTTCTGTAACCACTGGAAGCACCCGTTTAAGTAAAAGCACATTATGTTCACACTGGTGCGTGGACCAGTAGAAATACAATTGAAAAAAAAGGGAAGAAAAATACAGATGTTGGTTAAAACTCATTGTGTTTTTTATTTTGTTCATGAAATTTTGAATAATGCTGATTTACACAAAACTGAAAACGGACAAGTCAATGACGGGAAAACCGAACTTTGTGCATGTTGTGTCTTCGATGGCATCAAACTGCACGAAAGGCGATATATAGCGGTACACAATGTAATGTGCCCGTTTGCATCCACACCAATGACATAATATTGCATACTGAAGAACGCCTCCTAGCGTCACTCAAGACGATAGTTTTGCATTGTCTTGTATATTTGCCCATACCAGATCTTGAAACGGTTGACATTGGTCTTACATAATTATCATCATTTTATTTGCATCGATTATACTCATTCTATGTATAGGCCTAACCTACTTTAGTTTTAGCAGTCAATAATTTAATAATGACTGTAAATCGTTATAGGCCTAATATGTCACGTCTTGAAACATCCCGGTCAGATTGACATATTAATATCTTATAAAATATTGCATGTTCAAACAAAATATTTCAGTATATCAGTCGTGTTTGTAAACTATTAACAACAGACTCAAGACACAGTGCTGGTTTTACACGGGGTATCAGTCACGGATATCATGCGTGACACATCTTTTATTGTCACTGACGACACCATTATCCTGTTTGTCACTCCACCTACCGATCGAGGGCGGATGAAAATGAACAAAGCAAGTTTCAACCAGTCAACGATTACTTCCCGAACATCCGGGTTATTTTGGTAGCACGCATGCGCTGTGAATGAAAATCGGTACTTTGCCAAAATCGTCGTCTCTCGTCCGCCATAGTACAGAAATCACTGAGACAAAGAATCCGGCGAAAATGAGTTCGGTAAGTGCTCGGATTTCGGTATTAATTTGAAGAAGTGAGTAAATACGCTAATTTAGAATAAAAATTGATGCCGATATGGGTGGATTTCAAGTGTTATCAAAGCGTGATTTTGGCTGTCGCCCCTCCATGACACATGTGTTAGTTTCTGGCGACGAGCTAGAAAGCCGTGTGCCCATAGACTTGCACGGGCATTGTGTTCCATACTTAGTTATTTTTGCACGGTGCCCATAGACAAACTACATGATGCATGCTCGGCTTGTGAACGGGGTAATGCGGCAAGTTAGCGTATGACCGTACCGGTTGTTGCAGTGAGAAAGCATAGCTCGTGTGGATAGTGTCTGTACAGCTGTCTATGTCTGTGACCTACGTCACGTTGACTTTCCGCTGATCGCTCTATTTCCCAGAACGTGTTGGGGGTTGTATGTTGTAAGCACATCGAAGCAGTTAAAGTGACATCCTTTCAAAGGACTGTGCCATGCGTTATTGAGCTAGGGCGAACAAATCGCGTTTTCAGTAACTTATAATCAATCAGGGAAATAGATCTAGTTCTAACGTTAGTAATAGTAGACTAGACCTTTTCTAAATGACTTTTTCCCCCCCTCACCAAATAATTCAATTGGTCTGTGTGAAATAAAATGATGTTTATGTAAGTCTATCTAACATAATAGATTTAGAACCAGGGCAGGGTGCTAGAGTCTGAAGTTAACGTTAGATCTTTTTTTTTTTTTTTTTTTTTTTTGCAGAACTTCAAAGTTAAATTCTTGATTTTTCTAGTTCAGTATGAGAATATGAATGAACTTGCTGTAACGTTAGGGCCTGCAATTGTAGATCTGCAATCTGACAGTAAAGTCTAAATAGACCAGTTACTAAATTTGTTGGAAGTTGTAATTTTATTTCAGTTCACTAAAATGTGAAACTTGTTCTATATTTTTAGAGACTTAACAACTGAGAAATGAGTGAGTGACCCTACTGAGTAGTGAATGTGAGTGCATGTACACAAGTCTTAAGTGAATTAAGTGAGACAAAGGAAACAAAAAGGACATTTAACATTGTGATATGAAATAGATTTAGAGTTCTACTTAGAAATCTCTTCATACATGGAGCTGTGATGGAGGAAGAATGTCTAGATACCAGTATATATACAGTTATGTGGGTCGTAAAAATGAAAGAATTTGTGCCTTTTCATATTTGTTCATTTGGAAAGGGAATCGACTGGAATTCATTTATCATTACAATATTTCATTCATTAGACAGCATGTTTTACAGTAGTTTGTAGTGGAATTCATTTGATTATGTATACCTTTCAGTTTTAACTTGTCATGTCATTTATGTACAAACTACGTAATGGCATATTTGTCTGTTTGCATGACTGCACCATCTACTGTAGGAAACCATTTGATGACTATACAGCTGTACATGATATAGGTCCGTTTACAATTACCGTACACAGTTTTCTGATGTAAAATGATTGAACAATTTAGCAAATAATCCGTAATATCAAAGTAATAATAAAAATAATGTATTGAACGTCTCTGGAGTGGGTAATAATGCTACACCCAATTCAGAGACCCAAGTGCACATTTTTTTCTTTTTTTTAATTGTTATCAGGGCAGACATGTATATTAACATATTATTCATTTTGAATTGTGGCATTTTGAAAGTGAAATGTCGAATAAGTGGGTTCTGGAAAGACTTCAATGATTTGTACATAAGTAGAGCTCTATTAAATCGTCATCCAGTCGAAAATTGCAACTATTAAAAAACAAAAAAAAAAAAAACAAACAAAAAACAAGTGATGATATTTGCCAGGATATAATATTCCTCTATTCTTCTTGTCTGTTTTACAGAAAGCCGGTGATGGGTCAGTCAAAACTCCCAGTAAGTTGACATTATATTTGCATTTTCGCTTTTAGTTGTTTCTGTGTATATTGTAAGTCTCTGATTTTAAATCTTATTCGTAGTTTCAGTATCAAGTTTAAATCTTCTAAATTAAATTAAGTTAAATTGCTATTCATCTATCTCGAGTTTTAAATTCCAGCCTCATAATGAAACCAACATAAGAGTGTACATATTTCGTGAATTAAAGGACTTACTTGCTTTTAGTATGAGTACATAAATTAACTGTAATTAATAATTAACTTATTAAAAAGTGAAATAAACTGTAATTTCCCCAATACATAGGACTTGTATGCTCAATATATTTGTTGTGAAGCATACATGTGTTTGTGCATTTACTTTTAAAACTCCAGTTGCAATAGGAGATTTCAAGGACTTTCATCAAATTTCATAAAAAGCAACAACTGATACTAAAATTCATCATGCACCAATCCATTCCCAAAGTGGATCTTCTCACGTTATATTTTGTTTATAAACTTTATTTTTCAAAACATGTCAACAGTTAAGAATCATTCGAGCAGCAACCCTGCCAAGAAACCTCTGGCCAACAGCCACAACTCGTCTGGGCCCAAAGCTGTCAAGGTGATCCTTCTAAGTGATGGCACCAAAATCAAGACCATGCCTGATGGTAGCAAGATTAAAGTCTTGCCAGATGGTCGCAAGTTCAAGATGAAGTCGCCCTCATCTGCAGCGGCACCAAAGCAGAACAATAGCTCACATTCCAGCAAGCCTAAAGATGGCTCTCATCGACCACCACAGGTCAAGACAGAAGGCAGCAACAACAAGGTTGCCCACTCAGACAAACCCAAAGATGAGAGAAGACCGAAGGAGGAGTCAGGCACTCCAAAGCCAAGCAGTTCCAGTATACGTGCCAAGGAGTCATCCTCTGCATCCAGAGATATCAACTCAAAGCACAGAGACCACTCATCCAAGGTGGAGAGCAGTAAGCACTCGGCCAAACCCAAGGTTGAAGTTAAGAAAGAAAAGTCTGCTGTCAAAAAAGAAGTGACGAGTCCACCGAGGGTCAAGGAAGAACCACGCTCACCCACCAAGCCTGTGAAGAAAGAGGAAAGGTAAGGAACTGTTGAGGGCAACACCTTTAAAGCAACCTCATTGCTGCTGTTTTAAAATTCTTTCCGATGATGATTACTACAGAGGCACATATTGGTATTTAAAACTGAACCCATCTTCACCATAGAGCTCTCAATGCAGCACTTTGCAACTCAGTGAAAGAAAAGACTGCTACTCTCCTTTCCAGTGATAGTTTAACTTGCTAGTGGTGTACTGGCTTTTATTCCATTGTTTGCGTTTGTATGTGGTGCAAATCAGTGTCGGATGTGTGTAAAGAGACATGCTAAGGGTGGTAGGCACCTGAACGCACTATTTGCCACCCAGAATCAGACTAGTAGGCCCGAATTCACGAAGGTGGTACAATTGAAACCATGGTTTAAACCATGGACAAAGACTGTAGTTTTTTTATGGGGCGCCAAGTGTACATGGACTATTTCATTACGAAATTAGTCATTTTGACAATAAATTGACCATTTCATAAACATTAATCATTTCGTCAACGAAATGTTGACATTTCATTAACATTTCGTCGACGAAATGACTGATTAGTAACGAAATAGGCCATGCAACACTTGGCGCCCCATAAAAAACTATGGTCTTTGTCCATGGTTTAAACCATGGTTTCAATTGTACCACCGTTGTGAATTCGGACCAGAGATATTCAAACCACAATAAAGTAGGAAATTATTTGAAAGACATGCAATTATTAATTAAAAATGTGGCAATGCTGATCAAAATAAGTCTTAACCACTCTGTTGCCATTTTTATAATTAATCTTTGCTTCATTGTCAGAAATTTTTCCTGTTGTTTTTTTCTCCTGTAGCCCAGTGAAAGCTGTCAAGAAAGAAGCTGTCAGTGATGAAGAAGATGAAGATGATATTCCCCTGGTAATAACAATTTGCTTTTGATTTGGAAATGATACGTGTGAACTCCTGTCATAGTTAGATTTTTAACTCCAGTGATGAAATCAAAAGAATTGTTGAAGAACTTTGTGAAATATGCTTAGATAGTATCCAGATTGGATGAGATGTAGCTACATGTAGTTTTGAAGTGTGAACCAGGACATAAATTAAGCAGTAATTGAAAGTAGAGTAGGGAGTGTTACATTCATTGATTTGACACTGTTTGTTGGCTTAAAGACAAAGATTGCATGTCTTACCTTCTTACATTACATGTGCATGCATAACATTCCTGAATAAACAAATGTCCAGCGGTCATACTGTTGCATGGCAGGAGTACAACTTGTTACACAATGAAGGAGTGTTTGATATAGCTAAGCACCTGTGTCTCTTCATGTGTCATATCTCGAACAATGTGCTAATCTGATTGCATTTGTCAACAAGAAACAATGTCTCAAGGGTAATGAGATCTCAAGTTATGTGATTGTGATGTATGCATTTTTTATCAGATTTCTCAATGAATGTATGGAGCAGTTAACCCTAAAAAGACTGGGGGGGGGGGGGCCTAAAAGCCCCCCTCTCGACATTTCGCACGATTACTATGCAATACGCAATGCTCTCGCCGCGATGCTCTATGACTTTTTTCTTTCGAGTTTCCCGCACATTTTGACGCCAAATTTGTGACGCCCGGGGGTACGGTTCTGAAGTTACATAACTTTTTGTACATGCACGTGAGACCGAAAATGGCTCAAAAATGTGATTTTGTGTACTAAGTCAATGCAAATTGAGTTTTTTCACATGGTTCATATAATTTTTACTCTCAATGGCTGAAATTAATTTGTTTTAGTAGTATTATGCTTCAAAAAGTGTCTGCCACAAATTTTGTTTAAAAAAACAGCAAAATCAAAAGGTCGAAAAAACAGAAATACATAAGAAATTCATAAAACAATAAAATGAATAAGAAATTAATTTTGATACCGAATTTTTTTTCAAGTACATTTGTGAAGAATGCCACAAAGAATAATTAGACCAAAAATGAGCACTTTTGGAGCTTTATTTACTGATTTAGATCAAAGAGTCTGATTTCTCGCATAAATTAGCATAATTAATCAAAATAGGATAAAAGAAGACTATTTTGTAGATTACATCGCACACTACCATTGTGCAAATTTCCGCGGCGATCGCGCAATCTACGGCCGAGATCTTAAGTCTTTCGAGCTAGCAAAATAGCCCAGTCTTTTTAGGGTTAAGCACCATCTTGTTTTGTCATGAGAAAGTATTGTTCAAAGGTTATATTTGTCTTTTTACAATCAGGCAAAAGAAAGATGGCATGACAATAGATGTTTCTTGTGACTGTGTCGGTACTTTTGTCTTGTATTCAAGGTCTTTAGCTAGTATGTTTTGCCAGTCAAGTTTTGTGGCAATTTTTTTTTTTTTTAATGTTAAAAGAACTGATATGGGCTTAATATTACTCTCAGAATTTCATATGATTTTTGATAAACTTCTAGCATGTTTGTCGGATCTTCTTTACAGTAATTTGAATTTTAGTTTTGATTTGAAGGTCTATTTACATGGTAAAACTAGCATTTATCATAATTATTATATTGGTTCCTATTCAATAGAACAAGAAATTTGAGCAGAGTGTTAAGTCAGAGAACTCTCAGCCCAGGAGAACAACCAAGAGGCCATACTATGCTGAAGATGATGAAGAAGATGATGAGATGAACGATAAAGCTCATGAAGATGAAGATGATGATGATGATGTTCCCCTTTCTGAGAGGTACATTGTACACATTTTTTTTTTTTTTTTAATATGAAAGATGCATGAGACAATATTGTTATGTCAAGATTTAAAGATTAATTGTTGTATGATTTGTTGTGGTTTTCATTGCTTGTATGCATTGTTGTTGTCATGTGTTTGCCCTGAAAGCTACAATATTAATGTGTTCTTCTATAAAAAAAAACAAACTAACTTGAAATGGGTAGAAACAAGTTTTGTTTTGTTTTTGTTTTTTGTAAAGCTTTCCTTCATGGTCGGTGCCACGTTTTCAAAAGTGGGGAGGCCCACTTCTCAGTTTCATCAGCTGACAAACAAGAAAAAAAAACAAGCAAACCCAAGAACAACAAAACAGGTCTTCAGCACATTAAACAAATGCCTTACAGCTCTCAAAGGTTTCATTCCATTTTTTTTCTAGTGCCACTTCTGAGGTATAAAAGGGGGGGGGGGGGGGGGAGGCAAGCCCCCCCCCCCCCCCCCCAACCTTTTTCTACGTTCAACACACATTCTGGACTGGGGAAAATAGATCCATGAAATATTCTAAAGATATGTTTTGAGCAGAGTAATGATACTTCAGTCAGAGCATACAGTAATGTTGGGCTTGAATGATTTATATTGTGTCATTGTTTCTCAGGATTACAGTATCTTGTAGTGCTGTTTTATATTATGAAAAATGCCATTTTTTCTGAATTTTCATTCATCTTGTTTGTCTTTCATGTCATTTTTGTCTTTTGTTGCGTGATGTAGAAAAGAGTCCATAAAAAAGATTAAACGAGAGGAGCCAGTGAAGGAAAAAAAGAAAAGCAGCAAAAAGCGAAAACATCAAGAAAGTGATGAGGATTATGAAGCAGAGGATGATGAAGATGACTACAAGCCTGCAGTAAGTGTATGAGATAAAGATCTTTACTTCACAAGGGTATTCACTAGTCTATACTATGTTGTTCTTATAAAAGTGACATATGCATGCTTAAATGAATGAAATGCTTGAACATATATCCAGCTAGCTCATGCTGCGCACACAATATAAGACATTTCAGAGCTATAGTAAATCTTGTCCAAAAGGAACATTGGGTATTACTAGCAAACTGTGATAGTGCCTTACTGGCAAAGACTGCCTGGGACAATTGCTCCCTTTAAATATTCACACACTAGGCCAAACATGAATTCTACCCACAAATATAACCCTAACCCTAATCCTATTTACAAGGATCTCACAAATTGTCATAATGATGTTGATGGCTTCTCCTTACTGCCTTGCAATTTTCTTTTATCTCACTTTTTTGTTTCTTTTCAAAATTACCATAATGTAAGTATACAATCCCTGCACTTAAGAGCCATGATTTGATTTGATTTGATTTAATTTGATTTGATTTTTTTTTTTTTGCATATGATATATCAAGATTACATCATCAGAATCTGTCTCAAAGATTATTGCATTCTCTTTGACCCTGTAGGCCAAGCAAAAGAAAGCATCAAAGACACCATCCAAGACAAAGGAGAAAGATACCAAGAAGAACAAAAAATCATCCAAAGATAAGAAAGAGAAAAAAGGAAAGGACTCTACTGAGGACAAGAAAGAAAAAGGAGGAAGGAAAAAGAAGAAGGAAGAGGAGGAACAAGAAGTCTGGGAGTGGTGAGTTATGTGATTGGCAGCTCAGACAAAGTTGACTAACGAATATGTCAAGATATATGACTCCCGAACTTTGTATCACAGTGTAATCTATATTACCCAAACAAGTTATAAGCAGTTTGCATGGAATGTTTAAATATATGCCAGTACAGGGAGTTATTGGATTGATGTACAGTCACAGTATGCATTTGTCTACTTCATTGACTCCCAGCGCAAACTGCAGAAATCTTTGCAGAAGCTGAGAAAGTGTTGCTTGTTTTGCCTCAAGATGGAAATTAGGACATCTTGTGAGTAGTACATATTTCTTAGAAAGTATGGTGATTCTGCAGAAGGTTGGAGTTAACTCAATGTGGTAAGTGTAGTGAGAGACGGACACAAAGTAGCTGGTGGCATGACGAAAAGAAAAATACAGGCCTTAGGGCAAGATAGTCAAGAATAAATCTAATAATCCATTTATTCCCCAAACTTTAAGTGCTTATTGTAAACAATATTGTGATGAATGTTGTTAATCATATCATGTTTAAATTCATGTGTTCCAGTAGTTAAAAAAAAAAAATGATACATTGCGCTCCTGTTATAACAAACACAGTTATAACGAAATCCCGGTTACAACGAAGTAAAAATTTGGACTCCAACATTATCAGCTCTATGTTCTTACAAAATTTTGATTAAACGAAAGAAAACTGCCGGTCCCGAGCACTTCATTATAACGGAAATCCACTGTACCTCAGTGAATAGATGACATGCTAGTTTGAGTGTGAAAGATTATATCAGCCAATGAAGATGTGTGTGGTTTGTGTATATTCCATTGTGTGCATGCATACCATTAGCATGGTACAACTGTATTTAAGTTAAGACTTAGATGGAAGGAGACCCCACACCCATTAAAGATAAGACTTAATCTGCATGTTGCCACTAGGTGGAAGGAGACCCCGCACCCAGAGGGAGTCAAGTGGATGTTTCTTCAGCATCGAGGACCTCTGTTTGCCCCGCCCTATGAACCTCTTCCAAACAATGTCAAGTTTTACTATGATGGTAAGATTGGTGATATTTTTGAAATGTTTTTTTCAAGTCAATTCAAGTTAAATTCAATTAAAAAACATACAGAGAGACAATCAATCAAAATATACATATGCAAACTAAAATTATTTCAGGTAAGTACGTAGTCATTGAAAGTGTGTGATGGAGATTGACATAACAGTTTGAGTAATAGTGGTGGAAATCAGCAGTAGGCCATTGGCCTTTCAAAGCTGATCCCATTAACAAATTTACAATGTTTGAAGCTATATGTCATTATACCATAGGTTGCGAGTTGTATTGAAAATCAGATTTGCAATGAATAAGGACAAGGAAAAGAACATCCAAAGGAAACCAGACATACCAAAAACAACTATAGGGGAGTGGGACAAGTGGGCAAACTTATAGATAATAGTAATTAAACAACAATTTGTGCATACATAGTGCTGTAAAGGTCTGCTTTAAGGGCAAACAAATTTATACATGTCATAAAGATACTGAATACCAGTGAAGTACGATCGTGAACGTGAATTTATGCTGAGCAATGTGAATTGAAAAACCATAAAAACAATTAGAATAACTGGAAGTACCCTGATCTCCAAAACTGGCAGAATGCTGCGCCCCTTCCACTACCCTGCGCAACAAGGCGGCCCCCAGCATCAGCCAATTCCCCTGCAGCCGCGCCCGCTCCCAACCGGTTTACGCCCAGAAGGTATAACATGCAACACCTTCATGAAGAAGTGCAATGTGACACTGACAATGTGATGCATTCCTGTTGTTTCTCTTTATAGCTCACTTGAGTTGAAGGCTCAAGTGAGCTATTGCGATTGCTCTTTGTGCGTCGTGCGTTCTGCGTAAACTTTTTACATTTTCATCTTCTCTTTGAGAACCACATGACAAGGTTAAGAGATAAGAGTCAGCAAGAATGCATGGAAGGTGAACTTGCGATACTCGAGTGAGCATGAGATGGGGTCTCTTGTTTCTTATTAATTAGCAGCTGTGTTTAATACAAGGTGACAATGAAGTCACTCTCGCAGTACCTGTTTATTATCAGGTTCATGTAACTCACATGTTTGTGTGTCATGAAATGAAAACTCCATGACCATGTATTAGACTTCTAAGCTTTTTATTTAGTCCTTTTTAAGAACACATACTGATATATATGCACATATCTAAGTTGCCTTAGAATGGGAATGTGTTTTATGGCTTTAGAATTTTCACAGTGTGCATGCTGTTCATTGGAATGGCCTAACAAATATGTTCAAACCATTTCTTGGCATTGGCAAGATCATCCATATTGTACCTTGAAAAGTATGGATACTGTATAGGGAAAAAAGTAAGTAGTGGCTATTTTTACTCACCCTTCAAGATGTGGGGTTGATTTAGCCAGACTGGATGTGATTAGCAAATATTAAGATTGTAGTGTATTAAAGTTGGTTCTCATAATCAGCCAGTTTTAAGGATTATTTGTAAATAGTGGTTTGAGTTTGTATTGATGTCAGGTGTTATTGTTGCATAGGAGATGAAACTTTTGCTGTGTTAATTGAGTCTTATTGTACAGACAGTGACTCATCATGGAGCTGTTAACAACTCAGCAAATATGGGGAGAAACTTGTCCGCATTGTCACAAGCTTGAAATCCAAGTTGATACTTTGCGTGGATGAAGTAGACCTACATTAAGCCCATTGTAGTCAACTCCATGTTGTGTATCTGTATTCGGGCTGCTGTGCCATGTTAACGTGTTAAAGACAGTCTTTAATAACTGAACTGTGTGTCCCGTGACAGGTGAACACATAAAGCTGAGTGAGGAAGCAGAAGAGGTGGCTGGCTTCTATGCACGTATGTTGGAACATGACTACACCACCAAAGATGTCTTCAATAACAACTTCTTCAAAGACTGGAGAAAGGTGATGACCTGAAACACTTCTCTTTTTCCTCCCTGTCCCCTCAAAACAGTGGACAAACAATTGATTTCCTTAATAAATGGAAGCATGTTCAATCTTGGATGTACTTGTGACAGTAAATCTGGACCGAGTACAATTTATTCCAGTTGTTGTCCCACTTTGTAAGAGATGTCAATCATAATGACTGTGAGTTGCTTACAAAGGACATAATAACATCTCTTTGTTGTACAGTTTATTATACAATATATACCATTTTATCAATGAAACAGCTTTACCATTTACAAATGGTTACAAAAGCGATAAACACAGAAGGTAGGAACTTCACGACAAGTAGAGATGAACAAACAGACCTGATTTTGAAGGCATCTTGAAGTGCCCCATGGAGATATCTTGCTTGATGGGCGGTAGGAAGACATGCCATAAAGACCAAGCCTTTGTCTTTTTGTGTTCAACTGACTAAGAGATCACCTTGTTATATATCATCAACAATGATTGACATTTGATATTCCTTCTTATATATATATATATATATATACTAGTGAATAGATCCTTGTCATTTGATTGGTTATTTGATATTGATCATTTGCCATATTTTAGTATTGCATCATCATTCATGCAAATTTGGCTCCATTTACTGTGCTGTCTTAGATCCATGCAATTTGCTCTATTTTCACGCACGCCAAGAGTCTGGCACACTACGTATGTAAAACACTTGCGTTTGCAGTGTGCATGTGATCAAGCATATTGAGAGACAGCAAGGATAGCGTATTGCCCCCAGCATTCTCTCCATCTCGGATTGCACATTCTCTCTTGTTTCTAAATTCATAAAACATCAAATGACAAGGATCTATTTTTTAGGTGTTATATAAAACTAATAAGGAATTGTTTTTCATTTGTGCAATGGACAATATTTCATATGGTGAAAGATGAAATTATTGATCCGTTCAACAAGGCGCAGATAATGGATCATTTCATCTTTCACCTCATGAAATATTCTGTCCATTGCACTCATAAACATTCATTATTTGTGTCATATAATCACATTTTTTTTTTCCTTCTGGCTGTTAGGTCATGACACCAGAAGAAAAGGCTAAAATTGTGAAGCTTGAGAAATGTAACTTCAGGAACATCCATGCATACTATGCTAAGAAGTCTGAGGAGAGGAAGGCCATGAGCAAAGAGGAAAAAGCCGTGAGTATATTTAGCTTTAAAGCATTGCCAAGTTTTGTCTACCAACTTGGTGATGTATGATTTATCCAATGTAAATGTCAACAGAGAATAGAGATGGAGAAAGGAAAAGTTGAAAACCCATCATTACTCTGCATGCTTGATCTATGTGCCTTGTCAATTTAATCATTTTAGACTTGGAAGGGATATCAATTTGGATACATTTTGGTGTCGGGTGGTGGCTTACAGAAATGTGTAGAGGTTTGTTTGCTCGGTATTTTTGAATAAGAAAAGGACAAAAACTTAAAACATTGCATGCCAATCGTGCTGTTATGGCTATCAAAAAATAAATTAAAGGTATTTACCATTTGGAGCAGTGATTTAAACAGTTTTTTAGTTATCACACTTGATGCATATGTGTAGGTCAGTTGTATAAAAAAAAAGAAATACTACTATATAAAATGTTTTTGTTTCTTCTGCAAATGGTAAATAGTGCCTTTTGAAGAGATGAAAAGCATTGCAACTTCACTGTTGAAATGTAGCATTTGATTATCAACACCAATCCTTGACTTTATTATTGCAGGAAATCAAAAAGAAGAATGAAGTGATACAGAAGGAATATGGCTTCTGCATGTTTGATGGCCACAAAGAGAAAATTGGTAACTTCAGGGTTGAGCCTCCAAGTCTCTTCAGGGGGCGTGGGGAACATCCCAAACAGGGCAAACTCAAGAAAAGGATACAGCCAGAAGATGTCATCATTAACTGCAGCAAGTAAGCCATCTCTTTCTTTTCTGTATTCTGAAGAAGTGTATTTATAAATTATCTGAGTTGTTGAGAGCTTGTTGCAGTTTTTAAGGTAACCCTTTTTTTTCCCATTTTGTGTAGATGGGTGATGTTCTAGACAAGAGATAACAGTTCAAATGTTGTGTGGTGGTGCGTCCAGGCCAATAGTTATGAGTTTTGTTGATTTTGATAGGTTTATGTTTGGAAGAGAGGGCACTTTGTCCTTAATTCTAATAGTGTCATGCTGAAGGAAATTCAGTTTAGGAAATGAGTGGACAGATCAACTTGTGCTTGTAAATATCTTATCAATAGATAGATGGATAGATAAGATAGATAAATAGATAGATACATACATACATACGTACACACATACATACATACATACATTGGATAAATAAATACTGTAGACAAGGCCACACTGGCTGCTGCTGATGTGAATGGGTCTTCAAATCATAAAGTCTGCAACAGTTTGATCAAATTATATATCACTGGGTTTTAATAATTTTATTTTTCATAAATTTCTGGACCCACTGAGCTGTTCCCAAGAAACGACGACAAACCTGTACCTCTTGTGATGACTTTGTTATGTGAGGACCCTATTTAGATCAGCATTGGATAGGATGTAAAAGGACTAATTTGTTGTCAGGGGCCCTGTAACCATGAGAAGTGTTCAAATACCAGGTCTTTTGGAGCTTCAGATGTAAGCTTCCTTTCTTGAATTATTGACCTGTGATTACTTTTTTCTCTCTGCAACAGAGATTCTGAATGGCCTCAGCCCCCCGAAGGTCACAAGTGGAAGAAGGTGATCCATGACAACACAGTGACGTGGCTAGCCTCTTGGACAGAGAATATTCAGGGTGCCATCAAATACGTCATGTTAAACCCCAGCTCCAGGATAAAGGTAATTATCATGTTGTTACCGTAGCTGTTGACACAGTGCACTCCCGTTACAAAGAACATGGTTATAATGAAATTCCAGTTACAATAAAGGAAAAATTCAGGTGGCAGCATTATCTGCTCTATGTTTCCTGATTGTTTATTTGTTCGGGTATAACAAAATTTTGATATAACAAAAGAAAACTGCCGATCTGGAGGACTCCGTTATAAAGGGAGTCCACTGTATGTTGTGAATCATACCGTTGTGTAATGCTTTAATGCAAATGATAACCAGGTTGACACTGGACTGATGGTAGGAGATGAGAACCTTGTGTGTGTTTTGTTCTAGGGTGAGAAGGACTGGGCAAAGTATGAGATGGCTAGGAAGCTGAAAGGATGTGTGGACAGAATTCAGACTCAATACCGAGAGGACTGGAAGAGCAAGGAGATGCGTGTCAGGCAACGTGCTGTGGCTCTCTACTTCATTGACAAGGTAAGGGTGCTGTCTCATTGGTATTGGAGAGATGAAAGCCAGGAGAGTCATATGAGATAAAGAGCTATTTCTTTGTATGGTGTGCACACACAACAAGGCACTCTGTGTTGGTTTCCTGAACATTAACTTTCCAAGCAAGAATCTTTTGTCACAGTAGGCTGCCTTGCATTGATACTTGGTGATCATTTGACATACTTTTCATATATACTGTATTTGTGTCGCCCAGCAATGTGACAGAAGGATATTGTGTAAAGGGGCATTCTAGACGATTTTGATAATTTCACATCATGTAGTACATAAATCAACAGCTCCATGTATAGGCATGTGGAATTTATTGTGCCCTTGAGCAGAGAAACCAATAATCTAAAAATCTTCAACAAATTACGCTGAACAGTGTTGATGACATAGGAGACTCACATATTTCAGAAATGTAGTAGTGTAATTCCTTTACAATACCAGTTGCTTAACAAGTTCACCTGTGTAGAATTTATGCATGCCTTCTTCTTTTGTTCTGCTTCCTTGATCCCCAATTCATGCATTCTTATGGTGAGGCTGCCATGTCATCATCCTTGTTCATTGCAATATGTCATCAATTTTGAAAGCATTATTATTCCTCATCCCAATCACTATAATTCTCAAACTCTGTACTCGGCATAACTTATTCATAGTTGTACGAATGTAAAAGTCTGAAAATCTTCTGGAGGTCCCCTTTTATACTGATAAATATGAAGTGTATATGTTGTGATCAGTTTTGCTTGTCTTCTAAGCTTTTCAGTGTTTCCCCTACCCGTATGTTTGTCTACTCTCAGCTTGCCCTTCGAGCTGGTAACGAGAAGGAGGAAGGGGAAACGGCTGACACTGTGGGCTGCTGCTCCTTGCGTGTAGAGCACATCAGTCTCTATGAGGAGAAAGATGGCAAAGAGTTTGTGGTTGACTTTGACTTCTTGGGTAAAGATTCCATCAGGTACCAGAACTCAGTCCAGGTGGAGAAGAGGGTAAGATTGAAAGCTTCATGATTCATGCTATAATAGGGTTGTTGTAGTCTTTATAAACCTTAACAACACAGAAATGGGGCAGCACAGTAGCCTTTTTGGCAGAGTTAAATGGTTTGTTTGTGCTAGTCTCGGGCATTATTTCATTAAAAAATACGGACCTCTCTTGTCTTGCAAAGAATCATAAGGATCTCCAGAAAGTTGGTAGGATCAATCAAATAAGTCTCCATACAGATTTTATGGAAAATATATTTTCTTGGAAAATCGGACCGTTATTGTTCTGGTCTCCATTATAAAGATTTGCTCACATTGTGTAACACAAAAGATTTGAAGACCGTATGCCAAGTGAAATGTTGACATTGTTAACAATGAGTTACGTCCATGCAAAATTCCTGATGGTTTACAAGTTTTTGATGGAAGGAACGGAGCTGGACAAATTGTCTCTAACAATATTATGAATTGTACTCTTCATTCTCACATCGGTTATTATATTAAGATGTTACATTTCTCTCTGTGTATGATTGTACTCAAGCATAATCTTTTCACATCCTTGAATATTCCTTGTACAGGTGTTCAAGAATCTCAAGCTTTTCATGGAAAACAAGCAGGGTGAGGACAACCTGTTTGACCGACTCAATACCTCCATCTTGAACAAGTATCTACAGGAACTGATGGAAGGTCTGACAGCCAAAGTCTTCAGGACCTACAATGCCTCGATCACTCTCCAGAACCAACTTAACCTACTCACTGAAGGTACACTACTCTTCTTCAGGCTCACTATGTTTCCTCATGTCTACATAAGATTCTCATTATTCTGTTGACTGGGAGGGTGGTCAGCCTGAGTTTTATTGTTGTTTCTCTCCATGCAAATTTCTGCAACACCGCTGTGATGTATGTTACTGTGCTGTGATTTATTCTGTGAGTTTAGTGTTAGTTATATTGCATGTAGAACCATGTGATTGATATGTATCATATTAAACTGTAATTCACCTTTTCAGGGAGTTCTTGAAATATTTTCTGTCAGGCTTTCATATGCTAGAGTACTATCAGTGACGTAGAGAGTATTTGCGCCGCTACTTTTTCTTGTTGATCTCGCCATATATGCTTGGGCTGCTACTGCCATGAAAATGCGTGTTGAAATAAGACTGTTGCATCTGACTCAACATCAAAAGCAGTAATTGTGTATTGTTTTTCATTATGACTGTATTTTGTAATAAAAAATGACAATGGTGTTTAATTGCAGAGGATGACACTATCACTGCCAAGATCCTGTCCTACAACAGAGCCAATCGTGCAGTGGCTGTCTTGTGTAACCATCAGCGTGCTGCTCCCAAGACCTTCGACAAACAGATGGAAAACCTGCAGGAAAAGATTAACAAGAAGCAGGCTGATGTCAAGGATGCCCGCAAGGGACTGAAAGCCATCAAGAGCGAGTACAAAGCTAGTCGCAATGAAAAACTCAAAGCGTGGGTCAAAATGCTTATATTATCATCTGCTTTTTAACCACAAAATATTTTCCTGTTGTATATGTCTAGGCACTTGTAGAATGGCCAAGTGCACACTTAATAAGTGTAATCCATCATTAACCCCAAATTTTACTTTGCTTCATTACTGAATCTTCTTCCCTCCTAGTTTTGCAGGAAGCGAGTACAAATTGAGATGCAATTTTTGTTCAGTGTAGTACTCACAACGTCCTTTCTTGCTCTTCCTTGTGAACCACTTCCTGTTTGAAATCCAATTGTTGTATAACACCAATACATTATATTGCCCTGTATGTGAGAGGACTGACAGTGTAGGTAATCTTGATGTTACTAGTGGTCAAGACAACCTTGACTTTTCAACTGCAGGACTTCTGTGTTTACAGAATTAAGTGATAAGGTGCAATGTCAGTTTTAGGCACTTTTTCAAAAGTATGTGCCATCTAATGTGAAATTTTGGGTAAAGTTAAAAAGAAGTGCAACACTCTGACATAAATTAAAACAACAATGCTACAATCTTCCCTGTTCCTTCAGTGCAATGGAGAAGAAGCACAAGCAAGTACAGCGTCTGGAGGAGCAGCTTGCCAAGCTTGAGATGACTGCCACTGACAAGGAGGAGAACAAAGAGATTGCCCTGGGAACCTCCAAGCTGAACTACCTGGACCCTAGGATATCAGTAGCCTGGTGAGTGGTTTGTGGAACAAGGTGTGGTAGGATGGGGTAGGATGACACGTTGACAATGAGTCAACTGGTCTGATGGTATCAATTATGGATGTTAAATGCCAGCATAATGCTAGTGTTTTTGTTGTATTTGGAACTGAATTAAAATTTGGACTTTGTTATATTCGCATATTAGACTTATTCCAGTGACAATTAATCCAAAAAATGAAAATGAGTTCTTCTTACCAATTGTTGAAAACTGAAGTCTCTTATGACCAAATACCCTGAGTGTGCTGGAGGAAATGACAGGTCATGACAGCAGGAAACATTGTTTTTATTAATTGATGTTAACAAGTCCTTTTTTAATGTAATTTTTGTTGCGTACATCTGGCTGTTTTCTTGGATGTGTTCCTCATGTCTTTTCTCTATCATTCCTGCTGTTTCAGGTGCAAGAAATGGGAGGTACCGATGGAGAAAGTCTACAACAGGACTCAACGAGAAAAGTTCCGCTGGGCCATTGACATGGCTGGACCAGATTTTGTATTTTAATCCTAACTGTTAGTTCTCCCTCTCTGTTTTACAAGAGAAAGATACAGCAGGCAACATTCACAAAGCCCAATCCTTTCAAAGAATTTTCCTGAAATTATGAGATGTGATTCAGTTGTGTTCTTTGGCCGTATCTGTGGATCCAGATTGCTTAGAAGATATGGTCCCTAAACCGATAATGATATTGTATGCATGCCTCCTTGAATGGTGGGACCAGATGACTAGCATTGAGGATTTAGCTCATTGCTCAACATTTCTCCATTGAAAACTGGCATGGAACCTCATTGGGGTTTGTAAATGTGAAAACATCTAGCACACTTTGGTCACATCAAAAAAAAAAAGTTGGTCACCTGTAATGTGAGGTTGAAAAAAAAAACACTTGGAGAATGCTGGCTTAAAAGTTTGAAGGGCAATCTTATTGCTTGCTAATTACACACAGAGGCATTTGTTAACTGGTTATGTGTGGTAATGGATTAGTGTGTAATTTTCCTGAGGGTGGGGAAGATAATAAAATATCCATTGGGATACACTTCATGGCCAAGCTTGTGAATTGCTCTTTTTGTTTGGATTGAATATATCAATGAGCAAAGTATGTGATGATTTTCATAAAGGAAGAACAAAATGCCATTCAGTGTCATTATTTTTGGTGCCTGATCAAGTTAGAGGCTTTGTGAATGTTGTCTGCTATTACTGTGATAATTTCAATGTTATCATTTCTGTCCCCCTTTTTTACCATATTTAAAGATCCTAGTTTTCTCCTGATGACTGTAAAAGGACTGAGTGATAAGAGAGAATATTTATGGTAATCAATATGACTGAAATTGAGGAATGGCTGGCCACAGCTGACTAGGTGTGACTGGTGACTGTATTTAATGGCGATTTAGTGTGTGACAGTGATACAAACCCTGGTTGAACTTGTCTGTTTGGATATGAAGACAGTGTTACCCGATGAAAAGGCTGTTTCCATAAAATGGCTGATGTATTTTCAAAGATATGTCATATTGCCAGGCTGTCTTTTTCATACATGAGTTTTTCATGACAGTTCTTTTGTTCAACTGTTGGTTTTATAAGTGCATTAAACCGGAGGAGAAAATAATGTGAGATTGAAATGGTAATAAATTGAACATTGTTAAGAGCACTTTGAATATAGTGTAAAATGAATTCATTATCAACACAAAATTAGGACATGGCAACCGTGGGGAAAGCTGTATTCATAGAAATACATGTCCTGCCTTATAATTACACCAGATGTGTTTACTCGTTGATTTTCTATTTCTTTATTTATAGTACTCAATACCAAAAATTTGTTTTAAACAATTTTGAGCAGTTTGCATTTATCACCATATATTATGTTTACCTAGTCAGCATGGTATAATTTGTCCTTTTTTTTTTTTTTTTTTGCATTCACTAGTTTGCATTGCTGAAGTCAATTTCATTCTTAGTTCACTGTATCATGTGACATCATGTCATGTTAAATTATGAAATATGTGGATATGAATAATTATGTTCTTATTGCAAGGCCTAAGCTTGTGTTTTGTAAGTTGTGATGCATTTGATTTGAATACTTTATTTGCAATGCTTTTATTTTTGGCTTGAACGTTGTCATTTTAGTAGAGACATTGAAGGGCATTTTACTTTACTTTGTGTGTTTCGGAACTTGGAGGATTGCAGAGTGAGTTTACATCAGGGATATACTAGCAAAGGTGCAAAGACTGCTGTCAGTGGAATCAGTGTTTTGAATGCTAGAAATCACAAGTGCTAATTTGTGCTGTGACCAGGTCATGTTTTCTTATTCTTTCTCATGTATACCTAGACATTAGGAAGAGTGACTTGCTTTGAGGGAATTAAGACATGAAAAGGATCAATGTGATTGCCCAACACCAGATTTGTTACTTTACCAGTGATGTCACACTCATTGGTGTGAACAAAATGATGAATCCTTTCAGCTCTGGTCTTTGGTTGGAGGTCATGCCAGTAAGAGGTCACGTTTTACACCAACATGATTTTTGTAGCCGCTGCATTTGAATGCCGTGGCAATTTGCAAATAATGAATGGTGGCTACCTGTGAGCTTGAGTCAAACAGCATAAAAGACTCTCACAGGGAATTTATCAATTTATTGAAGAGAAAGAACAAAATGAGATTGGTGAAAGATAGAAAGTTGTCTAAACACAACTGAATGGACTCACCCACCATGAACAGTGATTTTTTATTGTCTGTTTACAGCAGCATTTTGGTAATGTTTCTTTAAGAGAGCGTAGTGGTCTACCAGCTAGGCCAGATTCAGTGTCAGTATGGGTGATACCATACATTGGTTATTCATGCTTTCTTGTGAAGATCTGTTCTTGTGAATATTTAAATGTCAAGTTTCAAGATGTGGAGAGCAATCATATTTTTATACAAAAAAGGCAAACAAACTGTTTTATGTGGACATAGCAAGGAAAACTAATTTGATGTGCTGTCGTATGTGTCTAGTGCCCATTTTTCTTTTTTAATATTAGGCATGTGACTCATGTACATTTGGCATTTTTCTTCAGCCACTTAGTGATGTAGTCTTGTTTGACCGGTGAAGCATTGTAGTATTATATTGTAAATGATGTCAAACTAGTAGATGGTGAATTGTGTGTTTTGAGTATGGACCTTCTTTATTTTAATGCCACTTTGACTGTTAGTGTACAAACAGAAGGAAAAGCAATTTTATTTTGTGTCAGGGTTTCAAGTCTATGATTTTTTTTTTAAACATAAAAAAGAGTGTTGATAGAAGTGTCCTAGTGACATCCTTGTATAGCTCAAAGACTTTCTCAGTCTATTTCATAGTTCATAGCCATGGCAAAGATGTTACAAGAGTGCTTGCCAAGTTAAACTATAACACAGTATCCACTTCATGAAAGAATATGCATGTGTCTTCATTTCATGAAAGTAATCTGTCAATCTCTTTCACCGGTGCAGTGCCCTTCTCATTAGTAGTGCTAGGAGAGTCTTCTGCAAAGGTTATGCTCTGGATTTTTGCAATTTTGCTACTGTGTTTCTGGGTGTAATACATCTTTACACACACCTGAAAATAATTTGACAGAATATGGACTCTTAGCACTCTATTTTTGTGGAGTACTGTGGATTGGATACTTTAGGCCATGGCTCTCCACTTATGTGCACTGTTACATGATATTTTCACAGATTGAAATTTGATGGAATTTCTGACCCCTTTCTTGATATTTGACTGATTAATTGTTATTATGACCGCTCAGGCAGTGCTCAAAATTATACTAAGAAAAAAAAAAGAGTTGTTACTTTCTCTCTCCATTTATTTCATTTTTGATAGACTTTGTGGGTGAATCTGTGAGTGATAATGATCTGTGTGAAGAGGTTATCCTGTAAGCAAATCCTACTCAACATTGCCATCCTGATAAAAAGCAGGATATACATGTACTGTAGTCAACCTTCTGTCAGTGGACGTAGATGAGACCAGAGAAAATCTGTCAACTTACATGGATGTCAACACACTTAGACAGACTTAACAGTATCTTCAGTTACCTTTAGTTATTGACAATTGCATGATCTAGCCTTTGGGTTAAATGGATGATATAGTCTTTGGAGTATAGGGAAAGATAAGTCCAGCCACAAATCTCTCAAGTCACTGTATTCACTGGCTGAAACGTTGATTTCCTTTTATGATATTATCATGATTGCATTCTCTCTCTCTTTTTTAATGTGAAAATAGAGAAACAAGAAGACATCGTCCAATTTGATCTGTGGTCATATGATTTCAATATGATCCAAAGATACAGGGAATATACATTTATTGTATAGCTGTGCTGCATATCCCATGCATTTAGGGGAAAGGGATCAGCAGAGCAAAGGCCCAAGAAATTTGTTGACATGCTAAAACTTTTGAATTCATACATTTATCAATTTCCTGCTGCATTTTTTTTTTTTTGTGTGTGCAGCCTTGGTATAACATCTGAGCATATAAACTTGTAAACAAAATAATTGTTATAAATCACCATCATAGTCACTGTTACTAGTATTATTAGAGATAAAGGAAAATGTTTGATCCCCCCCCCCCCCATTCCAGTTTGACTGCTGACCATGCAGTGCACGTCAAAAGAGCAGGAGACAAATGCACATACACTATGTATTTGACATGATCTGACACTTCAAGCAACACATTGATTCACAGGCTTAGGTGATAATACCACAGAAAAATTAAGCACATTGCCAATTATGAAGTTTACTTGTGTGTATTGTCTTGAGTTATAGAAGCAAAAGGAAAAAAAAAACACAAAATCGGTTTTCATTGTTTTTTAATGATGATTTTTTTTTCTTTCAGATAATGACAAACCTCTAATGAAATTTGAAAGAACATATAATTCTAAGAGGAATTCAAAGTTTATTTCATGAAAATTGGTTTTGAAATGGCTGAGATATCCAAAACAAAGCTATCCTAATAAAAGATTATGGGACCCATCTTTTATAAGGATTGCTTTGTTTTAATTTGTTTTTGTTTTTTTGATATCTCGGTCATTTCAAAACCAATTTTCATCAAATAAAATGTTCAGTTCCTCTTAGAATTGTATGCTTTTCAACATTTTACAAAGTGGTTTTCTAAGTATCGGTACCTTATTTCGCAAAATGTGAAAAGCTGAATTCTTACCACAACCAATACTATACCATCCCTTTAACACTAGGCCTGTACGATGTAATGTGTATCAAATGTTATCCTTTATATCCAGCTTTCCTAATACGATTACCATAGTGCAGTGCAAACCTGTTTATCCTTTCCTTCTCTATATTGCCCTCTCTATTTTTCTTACTCTTCCCACCTTCTCTTATATATCAAAACATATCTCATCCACTCCACCCCTTTTGTACATGCTCCAAATGCCCCATCCAGTTTACCTGCTGGTATAATTAGTGGGGTTTTTATTGGGGGGAGGGGAATAAAACACATACCTTTGAATAAAAAATGAAGGTGTAATCACTGATATCACAATTAAAGGAAATGTACTGCAAAGAAAGGGAGAGAATGCCAATTAAAGTAAAGTACATATACATGTACTAGTATATCAAGGCTTGACACTAATTTCAACTTTCCTTTTTGATGGCGGCCTGACGTATGACCCTGACAATGAAATCTGGTGGCCCCCGAATGAGGAAGAATATAAGAAATCATACAATTATTCATCAGAACATAAATGAGTGCAATTACACCATGAAATTTGGCAGGTAAGATATTTTGTAAAACATTAAAGATATGAAGACAGTAATACATTGTAATCATGAATATTGACGAATAAGGGAAAGGGCTTCAAAAGTCTTGATATATTCAATATTGAACCGAGGCATTGACATCATATGTTCGTGAATATATACACGTACAAACCTCGATCTATTATTTTGATCGATGATCAGGAAATACACTGTATCAAACAGGCCCTTTTTGTATTCTGAAGAAAACAAAAATGCAGAAATGTTATTAGAAAATGTATACATGTATGACATTTATTAAAGATATTTATTTGGCAACATAAGTGATGCTGAGGTTAGGCCCTATTATAAATCAACACAAGTCAACATGCATAAATTATATATCATAGGTCCCACAAAAAGCAAGTACAAAAGTAGATCGCTAGCGGTCGCGGTCACGTGACTTGATAATATCTAGATCATGTGATGTTTTTTCCCCCGACAGCTGTCTGCGCGTCAGGGCTCCCAGCACTTCCTGCATTTCCTCCGAGCGCCTGCGTTGCGTTATTCACAGCTTCACGGGAAAAGTTCAAAATGAAGCGCGTAATTCTCTTCTGTGTGTTTACATCAGCGGCTCTAGCCGCATATACTCCTGACAAAGTCACTAAACTACCCGGCATTCCTTCTGGAGCACCTGCTTTCAACCAGTATTCGGGGTATCTGAATGCTACCGGTGACAAAAAGCTTCACTACTGGTAAGCGACTCGACTGGTATTAGTCCCAAACATACGTTTTTCTGCAGTGATCGACAGCGTCAAGAAAAAGGATCAGGAGTCGCGATACTTAAATGTGCTCAAGTTCTTCTTCTGAATCTTATTTTAAAGTTTGAAGGAAACAGAGTCCTATCAAGGAGGCATTTGCTGGTGTGGGTTTGTTCGTTTGTTCATATATATAGCGTAAAAGTTTATAGGCAGTGACACAGTGTATACAGTCAACTGCCTGTCTGTCCGTTAAGTGCAGTATGTAGTACTAATAGTATAGGGTCTAGTAGCAATTAACGTGATAGGAAAAGTTGTGAAAACTTTTGAATTTTCCATGTTTTCGTTAATAAATGAAGGCCATTAAGTGCCAGTAATTTGTACACAGTCAATTTAATGTTAACGGGGGGGGGGGGGGGGGGGGAGGGGAGGGGGCGCTCCTTTTACCATGTCACTGTGGCTGTGCATGGGTGCTTCGCGTGCAGGCTGGTCACAGTTTTTATAGTTTAAAATTAAGGCCAGTGCTAGTAATATTAATAATGTATGAGATTCTACTAAGTTTTTGTGGGTGGTGAGTTACAAAAATTATACTGTCACAACATGCTCATGTTGATTCTGTTGCAGGCAGCCCTTTTGCCTTTATTAAAGGCTTGCAACAAAACCAACTTAAAACTATTCAAAAAGACTGACTCGAGTTTATGTTGACACAATTACGTACACATTATTCATCTCTTCCTTTTATTTGCTCAAGTGCTGAAAACATTGAAACAGCTATCAGCAATTATAACTCTACTTTGTCGACGGTTCTGGACAAGTACGCCCCTATCCAGAAGCGCTGTATTACTCTTCGCCCAAACACTCAATGGTACAATGAAGAAATTGCTACTGCGCAACTGCGTCGTAGGCAATTAGAAAGAAAATGGAGGAAATTGTTGTTAGAGATTGATAGGCAGTTGTATTGTAAACAACGTCAGTATGTCCGTTCACTACTCGGGGAAAGCGAAAACTGAACATCACTCTAAACAAGTTAATGACTGTGGAAGAGACACAAAGAAACTCTTTCAGGTTGTAAGCTTCTTGGTAGAAAACAGAAATCCCCTCTACCTGAGCGTGATTCCGACAAAGAATTGGCTAACCAGTTTAATCGGTTTTTCGTAGATACAGTAAGATAGCGATACGTATATATTGTTTGTTGGTTTATTGTCTTATCATTTTCTGTGATACTGTTGTAACGTGACACAATATGTACTCTGTTCTATGTATATAGCGCCTTGAGTATCTTTTTTAGGTAGAAATGAGCGCTTTATAAGAGTCTCATTATTATTATTATTATTATCTCTATGTCAAAAAATCTGCACCAAGGTTCGACCTCCCGTGCCAATTATATTTGACCACACGCAAAAGCATAGGCTAATACCATAGTTTTTACACGTACCGGTACTCAAGCAGTTGAATTTCAGAAGGTATTTAATATGGTCGAATTATGGGTGACTCACTTTACCTGATAATCAAGTAGCCTCTTTGGTTTAATGGGTTGATTTAAAAAAAACCAACAATAAACCTAATATAGGATATATATATTTTCACAGAATGGCATACTGGTACGCAAAATGTGTCAAATTGATTATAATCTTTAAGAAACTTGTCAGTGCAGAGTGGCAAAAGAGCCTATCATATTTCATTTAACTTGCACACATGCATTTATTTGGTCACCTTCACACTGTATGTTCACACACATCCTAGGCTTCAAAAAATGCTGAGCATACACCACAAGGCCTAGGCTACTGCAAATTTCATAGGTTTATCTTGGCACCATGTCCTCAACGAATCATAACACACAATTTTGAAAACTCATAATTTGACAGTCTCTCATACCAAGGAACACTGAAAAAGATAAGTGATACAAAAGATCTGAAACCACAGGTATTCTTCCTAGTAAGGGTTTACACTATTCTGTTTTATTCTGAAACAATTATGGTTGTACTTTAGTCAGATATAGATATAATTTTCTTCCTGATTATTTATATGTACAAGAGTATGCCTGCAAGAAGGGGGGGGGGGGGGGAGGGGGGGAGATGGCTTTACAAAGCAATTCTGGTCACAGTTCACACCTCCAGTGCCAAAGTCATAAAGTGTATGACTATATGAGTCTAAATCAGCATAGAATATAAATGAGGTTAGAAGAGGACTCAAAGTCTTGATGAATAGTACCAAATATTTACATGCACAGAACTGATGAGTCTTTTACTATCATTTGATATCTCCTATTTCCAGGTTTGTTGAGTCACAGTCTCAACCTGCTACTGATCCACTTATTTTATGGCTGAATGGAGGACCGGGCTGCAGCTCACTGGATGGATTTCTCTCAGAGCTTGGACCATTCCATGTAAGAGAGCAAATCCTGTATTGTGATTTACTTAGAATTAATTGTAAATGTCAACCATGGATAGTGACATACATTAGACCCATTCACTAGATGACTGATGTATAACTCCAGCTTCCACAAAACTACATTTCAAGTCCTTTGTGTAAGGTATCATATAGCTTGTAAAAAGTTGTTTAGAATAATTTTCTCTTGTAGGAGCATTTTGGACAATATTCTTTGTGAGGCTGTATGTTTGTAACAGTTGAGTTCTTTGGATGTAGTCATGATGTTCACAATTCTGTTATGAGGCAGCTTAATCTCAGGCATAAGAAATGCAACTGATTTTTATGTCATAATGAAACTGACATATTTAAATTGTTTATTTTTCCTCTTGGACAAAGGTCAACAATGATGGCGCCACCCTATATGTTAATGACTACAGCTGGAATAAACAGGCCAATGTGATCTTCTTGGAGAGTCCTGCAGGAGTGGGTTTCTCCTTCTCACCAAGCATGGACATAGCAACCAATGATGACAAGGTCATTTTCATCTTATCAACCACTAAGCTGTCATCACAAGTCCCATACTCAACTAATGATTGTAATCAGTACAACACCCAAATTGTTTTGTGTTGATTTTCTGTCAGACTTTTGATCATGAGAAAGAGCCAGCTCTTCACAAAAACCTAATTTTCGTTAATGTGATGTCCACCCCAGTTATTGATGATATTTTAGCTGTGATCCAAATGCTGTTTATCAATAAAAAAAAAAGAAAAAAAAAGGGGGTGCTACCATAGATTAGCCCAAACTAACTAGATAAAATTGGCATTAGTATAAATTAAGTTTGCTTTTTACATAACTGCAATAGCATTCATATCTTTTATATTTGTCAATTATCAACCATAATGATTTTGACGAGTCTCATGGGCATCATAGGCAAAAGACTAGCCATGTGAACCACAATTTTTTTCTTAACTCAAGTGTTTGTAAGGACAATGGTGAGATTATGAGTAGTTGTAAATTTCTTCCTTGTGTATGGATTTCTGTTGTGATACTCATATTAGTTTAGCTAAATTTTCAAAGATTTGATGTTTTCATTTGTAAACAGGTTGCCCAGGATAACTATATTGCACTTCAGCACTTCTTCCTGAAATTTCCCGAGTATGTCAACAACTCCTTCTATCTGGCTGGTGAGAGTTATGCAGGGGTTTACATTCCAACACTCGCTATGTTGGTTGTTGGTGACCCTTCAATCAAGTTGGAAGTAAGTCCTACTTTCACTGGTTGCCAGTTATTTTTCAAGAGTTCTGCCGGAATCATGGCAACTGGAATCTGGAGTGAAATTAAATAATCAGCATATTAGTGTTTGTCATGGAATGTGAGATATATAGGAAGTAGTTGTCATATTATTGTATTAGAACTTAGTTGCATTATATTTGCCATTTAATCATATTATCATTTCATGTAGAAATTGAAGTGTAATGATATCAGCATAGCTAAAAAACAAAGAAAAAATGGCTGTTTTTAACTTGTGGCAACTTTTCATTAGATAAGGACAGAAATACTTTGCCAAATGAACATGCAGTCAGTTGCAACTATTGTTTGTCAATGACATTTTAAATTTTTTTACAGGGTTTTGCAATAGGCAACGGTCTCCTCAATATGACAATAAACATGAATTCTGCAGTCTACTTCGCCTACTACCACTCCCTCATTGACCAAGGGTAAGTGTCCCAATGCCATCTTTATCCACTGTGGGAAATCTAAAGCTTTGATTGGTCATTGTCAGCATTTTCTGACATCGCATGTTGGCATGTCTGAGCAAATATCAATGCTATGTTGACAGCATTTCCACCCACATGCAGCTTTACAAACATCAGTCATACTCCTTGTGAAGACAACATACCAGCAATTTATCAGTCCTGTAGCACTTAATAGCAGTAACCCATTGAGAATGGACTGATTTTGCTACAACACGCACTTCCCATAGACCCCTGCCCAAGTATACTGTATACGCAGAATATTGTACTGTACACGCCATTAAAACCAAAACAACAACAACAAATATTTCGCACGGTTTTTATTTTCACGAATTTCGCGAGTCAGGTGCTATTCGCGAAATTAAAGACACACAAAAATATTGACTCCGATCCCAATGTGAATGTGACGTATGTGTTTACACTTCTCGCCGTTCAGTACAGGACTCTACGATCGCGAATTTAACCACTCGCGAAATCGTCGGGAAGTCCCGATTCGCAAAAATTTAGACTCGTGAAATATAAGGTGTATACAGTACTTGGGACTCGTCCTCAATGGATTAATAGTGCAATCATACCAGTTAGGACATAGTCGTATTACTGAACATGACACATTTACAGTAAGCTGCTTGTGACTTCAGTCTCCTAGAGCAGGCTGCACTCCAGTGAAAGTGTGTCCTCTGCAAATCCAGCAATGCAGCATGTAACCATGCCATATGATGTTTACAAAGCTCCTATCTTATTGGTCATAAACACTTTATTTTTGCCACCTTCCAAATGTAAGCAGTAATCTTTGGAACATTTGATGGATAGTAGAATGTGATGATATAAAGTAGCCATTATATTTGTTTTAATTTACAAGTAGAAAGCAGATTGAATGAATGTACACTAAAATTTTCTATTTACTATTTGAATGACTCGTTGAATGACTTTGTTTACCTTTCAGTTTGTGGGATAGACTCCAGACATACTGCTGTCTTGGCTCTTATTGTCAGTTCTTTAACTCCACCAACACCAAGTGTAAACAAGCGGTAAGTTAGCTTCTTACCCTACAGTAGACTGTAACTCAACAACAAATTCACACCACGAGGCCACCGAGCTTCTGCCCGACAGCCTGCGCTGGTTCTAGTCTTTACAACAAGAATTTCTTTAATTTGAATAAATATGCAGTACCTGCTGCATGCTATTAATATTAGAACCAGCACTGGCTGTTGGATGAAAGCTTGGTGGTCTAGTGGATGAGACGCCTGTCCGGTGATCAGGAGTGTGACGTTATGTATGCTACGAAGCAACCTCTGCAGATCGGCACACGAAAAAACAAGTCCTCAGTCCATAGTTTGAAACGGTGGTTAATGTGCTGTGGTGTGCACGTGTTATTCTCTGTCCTTGCTTGTACAGTTACATCTCAGAATGTACACCTTGCAAATCTTCACTGTGTCGGTACCCTTTAGCTACACCTTGGTTACATTGTACACGAACAGTTGCACCTTACAGTTGCACTTTGCACTTGCACCTTACACGTTCAATCTGCAAAATCAAATTAGATATAACAAAAAAAAAAAAAATAATAAGCATTTGCACTCCGTCACATATATCATGGATTTGCATGAATGTATGAACAAGTGCTACAGCTGTACAGCACTGTACACCTACCCTGACACTTTGGGTTTATAATCACATCTTACTCCTTACTCTTTGCTTTATAATGATCTCAAATCATTATCAAATTCACCTGACTTTACAACTCTTTCCCTATTTCAGACCTAAATCAACTTCACACTGCCCTGAATTAAAACAATATAAACTATTATCTGACCTATCCTATGCTGTATCAGCATCACAACCAATTAATGCCCTAGGCTTACATCGTGCCTTTCAACTGCACTCAATAGTGTTCTTACACCATATAACCCTGTTAACTTTACAGCCTCACGGTAACGATTCTATACACCAAACTTGTTTAATCAATCAATTTCACTTATTATAATTCCGATACACCCTGTTGTATCTTACATACACTACAATACTAACATTATTCTTCCCTTTACTTTCATTTGCCATATAACAAAACCTTCATTTTCATACTTTGTACGCAATGAACGCAACCTATTCACACGCTACGTATTGACTGGCACGTAACTAACATACATGCTATAACGTACATATACATGTAAATCGTTCACACTTTTCTACCCAAATTTTCACATTATGCAATTATACTTTTTATCATCTTTACATTCATACATCATTTCAACATTCCTCAACGGAAATCTTGACTTTGTAATACTCACAACATTGGACTTAAGCCGATTAGCGTGAATTTACTTGCAGAAATCACTGTCCACAAACACCCTGGTCTGTGATTTTTGAGGCTGGCAACCAACGCCCCCTATCGACCGAATAAGTCAATCCAGGCAAATCACCGCTTCTGACGTCACTAAAACCAACACATACTTAGAACTTACATCCCGGCCCCTTAAATGCGGAGCTACAGCATAGCATTTATCAAACAACAATTTTCTTCACCTCTTAAATCATAACAATTGTAGCTGAGGTATTTACACTGATGCATCAACTGCATTCTCATAACTCCTTTAAACAAACAAACAAACAATAAACCTTGCAATGTATACCCTTGCCTCCAAAGCACAATGTAACATTTTGCTTATTCATACCTTTTGTGTGTTTGTGTTATATGGCTGTATGACACTATGACTGCTCCTCGGTACAAACATTCACAGCATCTCAACTACTCTGTATACAATAGGCTATTATAAACTGTTGTCAATCTCTCTTTCAGACTGAACTTCTCCAATGCGTGCAAATGCTGAAATTCACAAACATTTCAACTCCTTTCAGGATTGGTCACAATACCTTATTATATATAAAACCAAATTAACACTAGTTTGCTGAAACTAATTCTGCAATTGTCAGAATCTAGTCTTCTTAAACTTAAACATATCAGCTCTGTATCTTAAACTCCTGATATAATGAAAAGGCTTATGGTGTAGCTGCACAAACTCATATTCATCAAGAGTTATGAAATAATGCATACATAATATAATATATGGAATGGCATATGGAATGTTGCTTATTTCACAACTATACCACTAGTCTCAGTTCCATGCTGATTGACAGTTCAGACTTCACTGTTCCTTCTACAACTGGCATGTCAAGCATGTCAAACAAAACATCTTTGGTTTAGTGTCAATTCTACTCTCACAAATCCAAATGTCCGCATTTCGCTCAGGGAATTGTGGGTAGTTGATAGTCTTGTTTCAAGTCACTGTTGCTCCTGAGTATTCATTACTTCGCGACAGACAAATCCAACACTGATCCGCTTCGCTTTGGACTCACTCCAATATCCGTATGACAAACATCCACATGGCTTACACACTGAGGCGGCGCTAGGCTCGCACCTCTGAAACAATTAAATATCAAACACAAACTGATTCATATCAATCACTGAACGCCACTTCCTGCTGCTTCCAAAAGGCAAAGCTTCGTCACAGGTCTTTCCAGGATACCCCTGCTGTGCTTTACCCTGACGGATCTGACGAGGTTGTCCTTGCCAGGAAAGGTCTCCATTACCCTTCCCATCAGCCACTTGTTCCTGGGTTGATCGTCCACGATCAGCACGAGGTCACCGAGCTGCAAATTCCTCGCCACCTCCTGCCATTTCTGTCGCTGCTGGAGTGAAGGTAAGTATTCTCTCACCCACCTCCTCCAAAAGACATCTGCGAGGTACTGGATCTGCCGCCAGCGCCGACGACTGTACAGATCTGTCTGCTGGAAAACGTCCGGAGGTAGAACATTGCTCGGCCTCAGCAGGAGCAGATGGTTAGGTGTTAAAGGCTCAGCATCGTGCACATCATCCGAAGTTACAGTCAGTGGTCTCCCATTGACTATCGACTCTACAAGGCACATGAGAGTCACCAAGCCCTCATCATTCAATGTCTGCTGTTTCACCACTGCATTCAAGACCTTTCTCGTCGTCCGAATCTGCCTCTCCCAAGCTCCACCCATATGTGACGCTGTGGGCGGATTGAACCTCCAGTTGATTCCTTGTTGCAGCAGGTGGTCATGAATTTTCCCTTGATTCCATCGTTTCAGGCCCTCTCTCAGCTCACGCTCTGCTCCAATAAAATTTGTGCCATTGTCAGACCTGATGATTTCTGGCCGTCCACGACGTGAGATAAATCTCTGCAAAGCATTCAAGAACGAATCTGTATCCAGTGAATGCAGTACTTCAATGTGTATTGCCCTGATGACGAGACATGTAAAGATACACCCGTATCTTTTCACCAGACTCCTTCCTTGCTTCACCATGTAGGGTCCAAAGCAATCCACCCCTACATGACTGAATGGTGGTTTCTCTGCTGCTACTCTGTCTGCAGGTAGGTCTGCCATCTTCTGCTCTACTGGTCCTGCTCGAAGCCGCTTACATGTGAAACAATCGCTCAGCACACGACGAACTGCAAGACGCCCTCTGATCACCCAGTATCTCTGTCTGATTAGGGACAGCACATATTCCTTGCCTGAGTGACCTGACATGATGTGATAGTGTCTCACCAACAGCTGTACTACATGGTGATTGGGAGGCATAATGACAGGATGTTTTGCCCTTTCCTCAAGTGGTGCATTATCCAGCCGTCCTCCGACACAAATTAGTCCTTCATAGTCAGCTTGGCATTCAGCTTGGACAGGGGGCTGGATTTTGCAATCCTTCTTGGTGTCCTAGCTTGTGTAGATTGATCTCCCTCCAAGATCATGTACTCTTCAGCGTATGTCTGTAGCTGAACATATTTGACGATGGCCTCTTCAGCGCCAGCAATATCACCTGTACTCAGTGGCCCCTTAGCATAAGAGGTATTTCCTTGCCTCTTACCTCTCAAGAACTGCTTCAGCCTTAACATCCATGCAACTGCTCGTTGCAGCTTATACCATGAGGAGTGGTAGTTGAGCAGTCGATCCACAGCATCTGACTGGCTTGCCTCTGTTGCAAAGACTTGAGTGTCCTTCTTTCTCTTCACTTCGGGATCATCCTCTGCAATAGTCCCAGGTGTAGAGGCATCCTTGGGCCACACATTTTCATCTTCTTGGATGAATTTTGGTCCAGTTAGCCATCTAGTGTTTGCCTTTAACTCCTTCGCTCCCATACCTCTCGTGACATCATCTGCTGGATTGTCATGGGAGTTAACATGGTGCCATTGTCCTGGATCTGACTGGTCCCTGATTGCTGTAACTCTGTTAGCCACATAGGTGTTGAACCTCTTATCCTCATTCCTGATGTACTGTAGAACTATAGTACTATCTGTCCAGTACACAGACCGCTTGATAGGAAGTTCCAGTTCTGCCTTCAGCTTAGCATCTAGCTTCACAGACACGGTTGCTGCTGTCAACTCAAGTCGAGGAATTGTCAGCTTCTTAAGAGGAGCTAGATGTGACTTTGCCAGAATTAGACCACTATGAACCTCCCCATCAGCATTCTTGGACACCAGGTATGACACAGCTCCATATGCCACCTCTGATGCATCTGCGAAATGATGCAGTTCACACTCAACTACTTGCCCAAAGTCATGTGGAATCACACATCTGTTCACTTCAAATTCAGCCATGGTGGGTAAATCTCGTAGCCATCTATTCCAATTCTCCTTCTCAGCATCTGGAATTGTCTCATCCCAACCAAGCTTGAGTCGTGTGAGCTCTTGCAGTATCAGCTTAGCCTGGAGGACAAATGGGCTGACATAACCAAGAGGGTCATAGATGGATGACACGACGCTGAGTATCCCTCTCCTTGTCTGTGGCTTGCTCTTTGGCTGGCACTTGTACAACAGGCAGTCTGACTCAACATCCCAACTGATACCGAGGGCCCTCTCTACTGGTAGGGCATCATGATTGATATCAAGTCCCTTGACATCTTTGGCTCTTTCTACCTCTGGAATGGATTGCAGAACAGCTGGGCTATTGCTGATCCATTTGGTCAATCTGAATCCACCGCCTTTCAGCATCAGCGTCAAGTCTGCTGCAAGCTTCTTTGCAGAGTTTTCACTCTCTACGGATACTAGGCAATCATCCACGTAGAAATTATGGAGGATGGTCTTGGCTGCTTCATCTTGACTGTCATCTTGATTGTGTCTGGCAATCTGACGTAATGCAAAGCCACATGCACTCGGGCTCCACGTGCCACCAAATGGGTGAACACACATGCGATAGACTGACAGCGCTGCATCCAAATCCCCATCCTTCCACCAGAGAAATCTCAAAGCATCTCGTTGTCCTGCGGGCACCTTCACCTGGTAGAACATGGCCTCTATATCTGCCATAAGAGCGACTGGATGTTGTCTGAATCTGAGTAGCACTCCCAACAAATTATTGGTCAGATCCGGCCCCTGTGAAACAATGTCATTCAAGGATACTTCTTGATGTTTGGCTGCGCAATCAAAGACGATTCTGACTTTGCCTGGCTTTTGTGGACTCATGACTGGATGATGAGGTAGATACCACTTGTGATCATCTTTGGAAGGACTTGTTCCCCGTGTCTCCTCATTCACCTCTTCAGCATAGTTCTTCTCAAGGAGATCTGTTATGCCCTGCCGGTACTTGTCATGCAAGGCACCATCTTTCACTAGTCTCCTTCTTAGAGATTTCAAGCGTTGCTCTGCAGCCCATCTGTTATCAGGAAGGATGGAGGTTTCCTCCTTGTATGGTATCGGTAGCTGAAAATGCCCATCTTGCAGCTTAACAGTGCCTTCCCAGAGACTAAGCACCTTCTTATCATTGATGGACATCCCTTTCTGCGTCTGAAGCATCTCTGATCCCTCCATCTGCCAGAACTTGTGAACTTGTTCGAGTTGAACATCACTGCCAATGAAATTAGCAGTAGCACTATGCAGATGTTCTGATGCCTTGCTCACAGGTCCACTCACTGACCATCCAAGTTTGGTCCTGACTGCGTACGGTCCCTTATGTCCTCGTCTGACTTCGAGGGGGATCAGAGCCTCTGGAATGTCTTGTCCAATCAACAGACCGACTTCATGCTGAGTGACCAAAGGAATGTCAATTCCCTGGAGATGTTCCCATCCTTCAACATCCTCCACCTTGGCGATGTTCGTCTGTTGAATATTGATAGACTCTCTCGTGTACACACAGGGTAGCTTGACGACCTCCGTTCCCTGCCCAGAGTCTATGAGCAAACTGACCACTGATGTTCTGACCCTGCTGTTCACCTTCTCCAGAGTAGTTAAGTTGAGGCTCTCTTTCTTTGAGTCAGCATTAATCTGCTTAGCTAACATGTCAGTGCAAAAAGTGCTCGTTGATCCGGAATCCAACAACGCATAAGTTTGGACTGCTGCAGTTTTTCCCTGTGCCCAAACTCTCACCGGTACTATTGGTAGTACACATCTCCTTGTTCCTGAGGAGCCTTTTCTGATGAACCCATTTTGTGCCGCCTGACTTGTGTGTGCTTGCGTTGAATCTGATGAAGGTTCATCTTCGGCCTGTGACAAATTCCTTGCAGCTGGCGGTGCATCCTCCTGTGTGTGCAGGAATTTAGTGTGCTTTCTGTGACATCCTGTCACAGAACACTGCCTATTCAGTCGGCAATATCTACTGCTATGGCCCGGTTGCAAGCAGTTGAAGCACAACTTGTTGTCTTTAGCGAACTCAAACCTCTGCTCTGGTGTCATGGCCTTGAACTTGTCACATCCGAACAAAGTGTGTTCTTGTTTGCACTTAATGCACTTCTTTGGTTGTTGTGTCATTGACGTTGCCTTGCCCATAGCAACCGTAGAATAGCTACTCTTGTTGTTCTGTTGCTTCTTGAAATTCGGCTTTGCTGCGTCTGATTTAGATTGTACTGTTATCTCACCAAAAACAGGATCATTCACTTCCTCTGCAGCGGCAGACACGAATTTCACCACATCAGTGATGTCAGGACAGCCGCCTTTGTGTCTGATGTCTTGAACAACCTTCAACCAACGTCCCTTCAGGTAGAAAGGCAGTCTATCCACTACCTTGAGTAGTTCGCGCTGGCTACTCATCTCTCTTGTGAGACTCAAAGCGTTTAAGGTCTCGACGCACGTCTTCAATTGGTCACTGAACTTCTGGAGACCTTTCTTGTCACTAGCATGGAATGGTGGTCCGCCAGTCACCTGCTTCATCCAAGCATCCGCTATTTTGTGTCTACTGCCAAAGCGTTCCTCCAACAATTCTCTGGCTCGTTGGTATCCATGATGCGGGACCATAACCATACAGCACTGAATGATTCCTTTAGCCTCGCCTTCGCAGCACTGGAACAACTTTATAAGCTTGGTCCCATCGTCAAGTGCAGACTCACCTATCAGATTGTCGAATGAACGCATAAACTCGAAATAATGCAGAGGATTTCCATTGAACTTCATCAGTTCTACATTTCTGAGTGAGACTGCATCGATGAGTCGCCTGTTCTGATGTAGGACATCTGATGAATCCACTGCCTGTCCTCCATTCTGTGCAGGTCTAGATGGAGGTGTCGGATAAGGGATGGTGGCATCCTGATCGTGATCATCTCGCACATTACTAGCCGTCGCTGGTGGAGGGTCAACACTACTCTTGTGTCGACTGACATGTGACCTTTCCTCTTCACACAAGCTGGAATAGACATCTTCTTCCGCCTTTGTAACTTCAAGCTGCGTCTGCAGCTTCAGCAAACTTCGCTTCTGTTTAAGCTTCAGCTCCTCCAATTCAAGCTCTTGGAGTCGTCGGAGTCCTTCAGCCTCCGCTACTAAGGCTGCCCTTCTTGCCTTAGTCTTAGCATGTAGACGGGAAGCTGAACTGGTTGATGAACTCGCTACAGACTTGGCCACGCCATCACCACAGTGACTGACGGAGTCTTCCGGGTTTATGGTATCCTCGAGCTGTACGTCGCTCATCGTTGTAACTTAGAGGAACTTGCAACTTGGTAGACTCTGTTATTGAACTTTATGTGACGTTATGTATGCTACGAAGCAACCTCTGCAGATCGGCACACGAAAAAACAAGTCCTCAGTCCATAGTTTGAAACGGTGGTTAATGTGCTGTGGTGTGCACGTGTTATTCTCTGTCCTTGCTTGTACAGTTACATCTCAGAATGTACACCTTGCAAATCTTCACTGTGTCGGTACCCTTTAGCTACACCTTGGTTACATTGTACACGAACAGTTGCACCTTACAGTTGCACTTTGCACTTGCACCTTACACGTTCAATCTGCAAAATCAAATTAGATATAACAAAAAAACAAAAAAAATAATAAGCATTTGCACTCCGTCACATATATCATGGATTTGCATGAATGTATGAACAAGTGCTACAGCTGCACAGCACTGTACACCTACCCTGACACTTTGGGTTCATAATCACATCTTACTCCTTACTCTTTGCTTTATAATGATCTCAAATCATTATCAAATTCACCTGACTTTACAACTCTTTCCCTATTTCAGACCTAAATCAACTTCACACTGCCCTGAATTAAAACAATATAAACTATTATCTGACCTATCCTATGCTGTATCAGCATCACAACCAATTAATGCCCTAGGCTTACATCGTGCCTTTCAACTGCACTCAATAGTGTTCTTACACCATATAACCCTGTTAACTTTACAGCCTCACGGTAACGATTCTATACACCAAACTTGTTTAATCAATCAATTTCACTTATTATAATTCCGATACACCCTGTTGTATCTTACATACACTACAATACTAACATTATTCTTCCCTTTACTTTCATTTGCCATATAACAAAACCTTCATTTTCATACTTTGTACGCAATGAACGCAACCTATTCACACGCTACGTATTGACTGGCACGTAACTAACATACATGCTATAACGTACATATACATGTAAATCGTTCACACTTTTCTACCCAAATTTTCACATTATGCAATTATACTTTTTATCATCTTTACATTCATACATCATTTCAACATTCCTCAACGGAAATCTTGACTTTGTAATACTCACAACATTGGACTTAAGCCGATTAGCGTGAATTTACTTGCAGAAATCACTGTCCACAAACACCCTGGTCTGTGATTTTTGAGGCTGGCAACCAACGCCCCCTATCGACCGAATAAGTCAATCCAGGCAAATCACCGCTTCTGACGTCACTAAAACCAACACATACTTAGAACTTACAAGGAGGTCGTAGGTTCACATCCTGCCCGAGTTTGTATGCCTGTGATTTTTAGCTCACCTGAGCCAAAGGCTCAAGTGAGCTATTGCAATCGCTCTTCATCCGGCGTCCTCCGTGCGTCGTCCGTTGTGCGTCGTGCGTAAACTTTTTACATTTTCATCTTCTTCTTGAGAACCCCATTACCGATTTTCACCAAACTTGGCAGGTAGCATCCGTAGGGGGATAGGATCTCAATTTGTTCAAATGTGCACCATGCCCCACTTGCAGGGGGTCCAAACCCCCTAAAATTAAGGAATCTTTAAAAATCTTCTTCTATAGAACCAGAGGTGATAGAGCTAAGTTCTATGAGTTAGTACATTGATGACTGTAGTTTCAAGTTGTTCGTGGCAGAATCAGGGGTGCCCTCCTTGGGACCCAGGGAAGGGGGGTGGGGAGGAGTCCTAATGGGCCTAAATTGTGCATTTTCATCTTCTTCTTGAAAACCCCATGACCGATTTTCACCAAACTTGGCAGGTAGCATCCCTAGGGGGATAGGATCTCAATTTGTTCAAATAGGCACCATGCCCCACCTGGGGCCCCTAGGGGGCCCAAACCCCCTAAAATTAAGGAATCTTTAAAAATCTTCTTTTATAGAAACAGAGGTGATAGACCTAAGTTAATACTATGAGTTAGTACATTGATGACTGTAGTTTCAAGTTTGTTCATGGCAGAATCAGGGGTGCCCCCTTGGGACCCAGGGGAGGGGTCCTAATGGGGCCTAATTTGTACATTTTCATCTTCTTCTTGAAAACCCCATGACCAATTTTCACCAAACTTGGCAGGTAGCATCCCTAGGGGGATAGAATCTGAATTCCATCAAATGGGCACCAGCAGTCAAGGAGTCAGTATATTTATGACTGTTGTTTCAAGTTTGTTCATGGCAGAATCAGCCCCCCTCCCCCCCCCCCCCCCCAATCCCAGGGGAGTGGGGTGGGATGGATCCAAATGGGAACTTAAATTGTACATGTTCATATTCTTCTTGAAAACCCCTTGATGAATATTCACCAAACTTGGCAGGAAGCGTGCCAGGGGGTTAAGATCTCAATTTGTTCAACAGGGCACCATGCTCCCCATTGGGGCCCCTGGGGGGCCCTGTTCCCCCCCCCCCCCAACATTTAGAAATTTTTACAATTCTTCTTCTCTCGAACCGAAGTGATTTCAAAAAGCAAAGTTACTGTGAGTTCGTACATTGATGACTGTAGTTCCAAATTTGTTCATGGCAGATCAAGGGCTACCCCCCTCCCAAATGTGGACCTAAATTGTACATTTTCATCTTCTTGCTGAAAACAACATAATGGATTTTCACCAAACTTAACAAGTAGCATTCCTAGAGGGATGGGATCTCAAAGTGTTTGAATGGGCAACATGCTTTCCTTGGGTGGCCCCAGGGGGCCCAAACCTCCTAAATTAAGGAATATTCAATAATGTTCTTCTCTAGAATCAGAAGTGATAGCGCTTTAAGTCTTTTTTTTTTTTCAAACTGCATAGTCCAACCTTCTATAAAGTACAATGTATTTGGCAGGTATTTTTACTAGTGTGATGGAATATGCAAATGGACACCATGCCCCCAGCTCTCAAAGCTGCCCCCGCCCCAAGTTTCCAATATTCTCAGGTAAGAGTCTGCAAGAATGCATGGAAGGTGAACTTGCGATACTCAGGTTGAGCGCGAGACCCCTGGGTCTCTCGTTTATCATGGCTACTACTAAAACACTAATAATTTGGTGCATATTTACGTTGATGTAGGGCAATTTGTCAATCAGTTGCAATGAGTTCTTGTAGTAGGGGAAAATATTATCCACCTCCAATGCCATTTACCACAGGTTGGTGTTAATTCTTATGATCCCTATAATAAAGTGTAAATGTGTTTTTTTGTGTTTTTTTTTTTCTTGCCCCATGTTCCTTCCACAGTATGATGAGATGGCATCCCTGGTGTATGATAGTGGTATCAACGCCTACTCAATCTACACCGACTGTGCAGGAGGCGTTCCCGTTCAGATGAAGAGATATGAGTTTGACATGAAGTCATCTCTCAAGATGGGCTATGATGTGCAGTCCAAAAGTTATAGAAAGGTGAGAATGACTATGTGAGATAATGTCTTACTCTGGAGAGCTGAACTTGCCTTACTTTGTTCTCTACCGGATGGGATATGAATTACACCATGATATTTTACATCAAACTTTTACAAATTTGTCACTGTCATCAAGCATTTGCATTTGATGACTGAAACTTGATGGGAGAGAGGTTACAAGAAGCCATTTCAGAGATGGTGCAAGAAGTCAGGATCATTGCTTGTTACTGAGTGGTAGGCAGGTCTTACTCTGGCAGAAGTTTATGACTCACAAACTAAAAGGTATCCACTACCCATGCTGAGAATCACAATGTACAGAAGAGGCTTACTGTGCCTAGGATGACTTCTGCTGGTTAATACTGAGGAATCAGTTGTGAGAGCAACATCTGCTTTCATGATCCAAATTTTTCCTTCATTTCGGTTTTGTTATTTTGATCCATTTCTCACCCTTGAAAAGCAATTATGAGAGCTGATTCTGTATATTACTCCTACCTGTCATTAATTTCTGAATTGGTGAAATTGTAAAATGTATTGAAGACATCATAATTTGATTGATTGAATTTACTGTGCAGCTGAAAGGATTACAGGGGACAACCCACTACAAGTCACATGGATTCTCCTTCACTGATCCTAAGGATCTTGGCTCCAATATTGATTCCTGTATTGATGTGACTGCAGAGACCACCTATCTTAGCCGCAAAGATGTGAGAGAGGCTCTACACATCCCAGACTCTGTACAGGCGTGGCAGGTCTGCAGGTATGACCTCAAATGACCCCTTTGACCTCTGATGACCCTGGATGCACTGAATGATAAGCAGAAAGTTTACCATCTAAGTGGTTAATTGGTTTCTGTAACGAGTTTGCCCATAACTACAGTAGTTATTTTATATGGCACTGCATGTACTAACTGTGAAACACAGCCCGAACGGCGAACACTTCTCGTTCGGCGTATAACTGTGTACAAGGAGCCCCCCGGGGTTAGCACTGTACATACACCACACCAGACTCGCCAAACAGTGCGAAAATACACCAGATGATGGTGGACTGCACTTGGAAGAAGAAGAAGAAGTAATGTAGTAATTTACCTACAAATGTAGTAATTTACCTATGTGGCTAGAAGATGCTCACATCCACCTCACTCCACTGCAATTCTCAGAACATCCAACCAAGACACCAATATGTTGACACCGAGTCGACATTTACTTCCATCAGCATGCAACTTGCAGGCTGCCAAGTGACAAGGTTCAACCTTGATTTGATGACAGAAAAACAAAAACTCAATGAGTATCATGAACAGTAAATAACTGTGCTTTCACTGCCGATATACAGTAATCATCATAGCTATCTGGATACATTCAAATACCCACTGTGTTCAAATGAATCTGATGTATACCTTTACTTTATTATCATATACATGTGCATGTCCTGTAGAAACCTATACTGTATCTGCAATCATTTGTTTTGCCGTAACAAATCACTGTTACCTTTACCTTGTTATTATACATATGCATTCCCCTAGAGACCTACACATCAGCAGTCACTGTATCTCATGACTTGAGCTACACCTGTATGTGGATAAATTACTAAACCCGTTACTGTGTACACAGCTGATAACTGTACTCTTTATTGTGTGTTTGTCTATGAAATTGAACTATTGACCCTGACCTACTTTCTTGCACGACTCTGTTCTGCATAGATCTAATCACAACTCTATGCATGTGCGCTGTTTACACAACGCCGTTTACTATTCATCATATCTATTATTGAAACCTAGACTAAACTCTCATTATACACCTGCCAACAATTAAAGTACGTAACTACGTTCATTACAACGTATGTACATCTTATTCACGTCTTATTCATGTCTTCACAATACACATTGTATGCCACTTGCTTCGTTTGAGCAGACAGAAAATACATAGTACCATATTACGTGTGTGTAATAACGTACGTCAACCAAGCAAATCTCCATGCACATCGACTCATTTTCTGACACAGATTTCACACTCATATACGACTGTCATTTGTTGTATTTTGATATCTCAATTCCAGAATGTTTCAATTCTTATAATTTGCATCATTTGGCTAATTACGACATTGGGCCTTTTTCAGAACTGAGAAAATGCAGCTGGAATCAAGACGACAAGTCATCTCAACGACATGTGACTGCTGGCAGTAAAAATACAGCGCCCTCTACGTGCAAACTCACTAAACCAGTCTCAGCCCTCGCTTCTGACGTCATACGTACAAGCATATCTCACAACCTACATGTTTTAGTCTTATGCAGGGCATCATGTCATTGTAGGTCATAATGCACACAATGCACACATACAAACCAAACATAGTAGTCTTTGCTGTAGTAGACTTGTTGAACGTCTTGCTGACACTTGATTTAATTCTGAGCTATTCAAACATTCAAACATATTACCAGTTGGTGAAGGATAAAGAATGTCTTACTATATATTAATCCTGACTAAGACGAACTATTAATTTACAGTGATTAGGATATGAATCCTATCTCCTTCAGTACTAGATTGGTGCTTCAGAAGAAAGCTATATTCATTCAGATATTTTAAGATTGATTTTATCATGTCCTCATATGTGTTCGATACCTAACAATCATTATCTAGAATTCTATCAAATCTGATACAAGGAAAGACCAGTGTATGCTTCCTTCTACCACATGCCAGTGTACATTTGATCTCTTTCCCTGTTTTCCTCCTTCCAGTGATGCTGTGGAAGGAAACTACACAAGAATCTACCAGACGGTGGCTCCACAATTCACCTCCTTACTGGGACAGAGTCAGCTCCGAGCCCTCGTCTACAATGGTGACGTGGATGTTGTCTGTAACTTCCTGGCTGACCAATGGTTCATGAAGGATCTTCAACTCACTGAGGTGAATCCAAGACGGCCGTGGAAGGTTGACAATCAGGTGGCAGGCTTTGTCCACCAATTCAGCAATGCCTCTTTTGTGACTGTGAAAGGGGCGGGGCACATGGTTCCCCAGTGGAGGCCCGCCCAGTCGTATCACATGATCATGCAGTTTCTGAGCAATCAGCCTCTGTGACATGGAGGCAACCTGCAGAGATTTTATTCTTTATGAATGAATGATACAATATTTTGCACTCTATACTTCATAATCATTCTGTCATGCAAAAGGTCAAGGACTAAAACAAAACAAAACCAGAAAATCACTCAGAGAGCACAGACCTCTGCAAAGCCAGCAACTTATTTCCACTAGGCACACGTGCAATTTCTCAATATAGAAGCTTTTTGTTTACATCATCAGCAGAGCATGCGCTTTAGTGCATGTATGTAAACTTTGAAGCTAGACCTCCCAAGTTCATTGACTTTATACACCAAAAATAAAAAAATTTTCGAAAAAAAAAAAGAATCCAGAATCACTACCAAAATTTAATCATCTGTTCCTTGTGTCATCATTGACTTTTTCTGCAAGTTTCGTGCAAATCTGGGGGGTGTTTCATCAACGTTTGTCGGCGCTGACAACTTGAATCACCATAGTAACAGTCAGTGACCAGAGCATCTCAGCCAATCAAAACCAAGGATTTCGCTGAAATTGGTCGCCGACAGTTGTCGGCGCTGACAAGCGTTGATGAAACACCCCCCTGTTCACAATTTTTTGAGTTATTTTGCAAACAGACAAACCAACACCAATGATCACTTGACCTCCTCCTTCCTTGGCAGAGGCAAAAACATTTACAAAACAAAACAACTTAAAGCATGTCTTTACCCTGAAATTGAGATCTGTTTAACTTAATGAGATGTTTGCATGTGAATGAAGATTTTTAAAATGTTTCCCCCTCATACATTTCTAGTGATGTCTTGATTTCATAAATTCTACACAACTTCTACAGTTTCTAAACCCAACCGTTCACACATACCGGCAGGGCAAATCAGTGCGCTAATTCAGAAATAAGCGCAAAATTTCTTGGGTTTAGCATCGCACTAATTTTTGGGTTTTTTATGTCCACACATGTAAAAATCTTGAGCTTGCGATTGCAATGCAAATCTCAAGATTTTGGTGTACATGTGAACCCCCTTTTAGTGTGCAGTCTACTGAGCCTAGTGCAAGGCTATCAGTGCACCGTGAAAACTAGCTCAGGAAGCAGACAGGAAAAGTTGATCTCTAAATATCATATTTGTATCTCTGTTTAATTGGTGACTTATTATTACCTCCGCCAAGGGAGGAGGTTATGTTTTCGTTACCGTTGGTTTTTTCGTTCGTTTGTTAGTTTGTCCGTGTGCAAAATAACTCAAAAAGTAGTTCAAGGATTGGGATGAAACTAAAAGTGTGTGCTCTAGTTTCTGCAAGGGCGAGGCGCGCCATGCAGCTGAGGGTTTATGATGTAACAAAGGCTTCTATATTGGGAAATTGGGCGGCTTTCAGCACACAATGCTATTAAAGTACGTATGGATGGAAATCACTGATATCTCTATGGAAGAACAAGATCAGTGGTGGAAATGAGCTGCATGCTTGGCAGAGGTCTGCGCTCTCAGAGTGCTTCTCTAGTTTAATGTGCTTTCAATCCTGAACATGCTCAGTGACAGTGGTTGGTGATATTCAGTTGTGTCTGCCACCTGCTCAATGTAAACCAGGTGAGTGACAATCACTGAAAAATTGTGCCTGGTAGATGTTTTAGAGAATACACTGTAAATCAGATTTTGCATTCTGTCAGTGTAGTTAATTTGGAACAGGATGTGCCAATGTCACCTCAAAATATGAAATGAGAAATATGAAAGCTATGTATGTTTACATCCTTCATTCTCACTGTATGTAAGCCAACAGTACTAGTAATCTTTGTTTGCAATGTACCATACTTAAAACTGTTGTTTTTTGTTGACTCTGTTATTGCCATAGATACTTACGGACAAGCTCACCTTCATAGACATGTGGGTTGAGTGAATGCAGCGATATTATTAGAACACATCAGTGAGAGTTTGAGGAAAATCAGACAAATTGTTCAAAAGTTATGAATTTTTGAAGTTTCTGCTTAGTCACGGCTGGATGAGAAGACTACTGCAGCTTGTGATGTCACATGTGTACAACGATATAAAGAAAGAATAAAGAAAATTCAACATATTTCCATTTTTCTCGCATAACAAAAGAACGCTCGACTTCTCTCTTTCAGAAGGCAGGGGGAATATTACCCTTAACATACGTCAGTAACAAGTCGAAGAAATGTGCCCTTTATTCAAAAAGTAAAGTTTTGTGAAATTCTCTTTTTATTTTCCTTATATTGTTGTACGCATGTGACATCACGCACTGTAGTAGTCTTCTTATCCAGCAGTGACTGCGCAGATACTTTAAAAATTCATATCTTTTGAAGAGATTGTCCGATTTTTCCCAAACTTTCACTGATGTGTTCTACTAAATATTGTTGCCTTCACTCAATCCACATGTATATGAAGGTGAACTTGTCCTTTAAAGAGAGCTATTTGCAGAATGTTATTTGTTAATCTTGCTTTCTTTGTATAACAGTGATGAGCATTGCAAAAATACACACAAAACAAGATATTCAGTGTGCAGATTGATATATTCTAGTGAATTTATGTGTTATCGTCTGTTTTTCATCTACCCAGTGTTTAAATTTCTTTTTACTGTTACCATCTATGCATTTTATATGCCCTCAAGTATCTAAATGCAGTCTAATGTGAATCAGTTAAGACTATCAGTGTGAATTGATACAGTCTATCTGTTGCTTTTTGCCTTTATGCACAGAATGAAAAAAAAAAAATAGTCAATCTTTTCCAAGTGAAATCTATTTGGACTGAAGAAATAGCTTAGACTTAGAGAGAAAATTCAACTCAAGGGATTGGAATCAATAGAATTTGAAGAGGACCTGAAGAGACCTTTGACTTCCCTATTTTTCGATTTATGCGAAGTCGACTTAAGCAAGGTTGACTTTACAACTTAAAGATAGTAAGTGAACTGAGCAGTAGCATTCTTAAAACATTTCACTATTGAGGTATAGTTATCTTCACTTTGTCTCCCTCTGTACAAAGAGACAGTGGAGAAAACTGCTTAAATTCTTGCTTTTAAGTGAAGGATTCTTATGACACATGAGGGAAATTATTTCATGCATCGTTGTTGAATTCATGATACATTGTACATGTGTACATGCAAGTGTTAATTTACAAATTACTTGTACAAAATATGTACATGTATGTACAAAGCCTGTGAGCCAAGAGCCGTAGTTACATTTTAAATGAAAAGTTCAATTTTTGTGTTTTTTTCATGGTTCTCATCTCTGTTCTTTCCCAAGTAGTTTTGTTACATAAATCAATGTGTGTTTTATATCAATTCAGGTAGCATGTTGATGGGTTGTAAGTTTGTTTTTGCTGGTAAGTCATGTATATAGTGGGATTAGTGCAGATCAAATCTGTTTAGATGTGTACTGGTAAGTGATTCAGTTTATCAAATGTTCCAATTTGAATCATGAAATATTAATCATAGAAGCATTTAAATTTGTAATAAAATGATTCACAGAAAATGTAACCTTTGACATGTTTAAGTGTTTTATATCTGTGTTTATTGCATGTTTTCTTCAAAATAAACAATCCAGTCAGGTCATGAAGGGCACATAAAACTAAGAATACTACAAGCCCATAAGCTCCTGATAAGCAGTCGCCTTGCTGCTATTCGATGCATTCTTATTAGGTTTAGACTGATCACTTAAAAGCCCACGGCATGACTCCTAGTCATGTGTTTCAAAACAAAGCAGTGTCAACAGATGTGTTGAGTCTGGCACACCTCTGCCTACTGCTATTATCTGCAAAGAACTTTGGTTACCTGTAAAACATGAAATTAATCTTCACATCTTATTTACGTTGTAGCCTTGTAGTGCAGAGAAGACCTGTCATTTGAAATCAGTACATTTTGACACACACAACAAATTTCTGAAAGCTCACTGGCTTTCCACTTGAATCTGTTACTTTCCACATCACTTGCACTGCAACTGACTCAATATGAGTGTTACTTCCCTTCCAATGAATATGGTATGATAGAACTTTTCAAACCAATTCATAATACAGGGATACAACCGTGCTGATGTAGAGGTGTGCCACTTACAACATTCCTTATAGTGGTTCTGAGTATACTACAGTCTCAGTATCCTGACATGTGCTAGACTTTATCTTCATCAATGTGAATGGAAGCACCCACATTAATTGAAAATGCAAAGTGCTACATGTACTCCAGTGATATGTTTAATGAAAATTACTCAAAATATGATTGCAAAGAAAAGAAAAGAGTAACTGGCCATCACCACAATAAGTATAGATCTATTGAGATAAGAAGTTGATCCACCTGGAGTTTAAACATGGACAGTTGGCAATATCATGAAACTTTAAAGATTTTGTTTCTTGTCTGTTGCTTCTACTTATTTTGTCTGTCTGTCAAAACAGAAGGTCATACCAAGAGAAAAATGGACTGGACATTGATACTATGAGGTCTGATGTCTGTTCAGTCACATAACTCATTTATCCTCATGCCAATCAATAAAGCCATAAACTATGTTTCACACAGTTACTTAGAACAGCATTGGACTTTACACAGTGTGAAAAAAAAAAATCTTAAAATTCCTCTCATGGCTGCTAAACACAAATTTGATATTCAGCACTTTATAAATGTTATATTATTACACATATTATCAAACATGAATCAAATTCAGTAATAGGTTTACCCTCCTCTATATAAAATCAGCTCTTGATATATTCTTCCATAAAATTCTACATACAATGTATATTATATAAATATGAGACTAAAGCTATAATCCAACAAGTCAGCATCAACTCATGATTCCGTACCACTGAAATGAACGAATGCTTGGAAATAGCACCTCTTAGGTATAGTAATACCATATAAGTGCATATTAAATGTCATGAGCAACAGTATGATGTTTATACAAATTCAGGTCACATGTACACACTTCAGTCACCGGACTGAATAGTAATGTAGCATTAAATGTTTCACAGTCGGGAAATCAACAACTCTAACCTATGACCTGTGCTCTAAATGCCAAGCCTCACGAAAGGGTTAAGATCACCTTTATAACCCACAGCAAAAAAGTGCACAACAGTTCAAACCAGTGATATCATTGTATGATAACAAAATAAGCTTATGCACCCAGAATGACAACCCAAGCACACAGCCAGGAAGCAAGTAATGTTAGAAGAAAAGTTTAAATCAACAACTTAACAAACTAAATATCAGACTTCAGCTGCTCTTCGGGACTTATTTGAACAAAGCCTAGTTTTTTGTTTGTGAATATTTCACAGTCAACTCGATATGAAACACTCCTTTATCAATCAGTACTGTACCATTAAACAAGAAAAACGCTTGAAAGGCTCTCTCTCCCTGTATAAAGAAGTATGCCTCGATCTACCATGCTTATCTTACTTTGTTACCAGCATCATACTGTAAATATATTGGGCTGTCTATGACCTGTGAAGCAAGATTTTACAGATTCACAGTGCCTCATTAGTGATACATGTATTCTCAAATATAGTCTCTTCTGTCATATCAATGATTGCTCCAAAAAATTGTTCCACGATGTATTTAAAGTTTGAACCAAGTTTTACCAAGTAAAGTTTACTTTCTTTTAAAAAAAAAAAGAAGAAGAAAAAAAAAATTGTAATGGACTCTGTAGGACAAAAAGATCAAAAGATCAATCAGCAGTGATAATGTAATGGGTGATATTAAATATAAACACATATGGGACTATTTTTCATGTATTTCTGCAACATACCAAAATTAGTCGTGTGTTTGTAAGGAAACAAGAATGATCGGAGCCAGGATGATGACAATACACTGTAGTCAGACTGCTCTTTGTTCTCATATTATCCTCACTTCATTTAGAGTTTTCTCACACATTCAAAGCATGATATACAAAAGAATATCACCCAATTTGGCATCCCAAATCATTATTTCAGAAAAAGATGCTCTTTGCCAAGCAATACCTACTGTACACCGGATGTCTGCTTTCATGCATTCAAAAAGATAAGAGTTAACAGCTAAAAATTAATCATCCTCTCTACCCAGCTTGCTCAATAATACTGATTTTGTGAGACATAAGTTGGTACATTTAACATTATATGTTACCATTCCTGACGTTTTATGTGAGTTTGGACAATAATTCTGAATCAAAATGCCTTTTTTTGTTTGACTCACTATGGCAACTCTTCGTTTCAGGAAGTGGAGTATGGAGAGGAAAATCAAAGTTTTTAACATAAAGACATCTCACAGACTTACACTTCTTTCACAATTTTATCGGTACCCTGTTTGTTGTTGTTGTTGTTTTGAGTTGTCCAATATGATTTGGCTCATAGTACTGATGGCAAAATACCAAGAGGATAATGCAATACTGCACAAACATGTGTTTAAACAGTGTTGCATTACAGTGTACAATATCACTGGAATACATACATGCACTGAAATACAGGTTCTGTTTACGCAAGGAAACAGTATCTAGTCGGCCTTGAAAAATGACTTGTGAAATCCGAAAGCCTAACTACCAGCTCAGTGGCTGATAGCATTGCATTTCTCATGAAGTATTTCTCATGAAGTAAGGCTGGTAGCATTGTATTTCTCATGTCCTACTGTCTGAACCACAGAATGCCTTGCTCCTGGCTGTGACATCCTCAAGTATGGGATCCTCCCTCAGGAGACTGAACAAGACTCGGCATCCAAAGCGACATTGACAGGAGCAGAATTCAGGAGGTGCCTAGTGACCACCCTGGCTAGGTAGTTAGAGGCACTCTTCTTGCCCATGAGGGGAAGATTGTAGAATGGGCTGAGGTCATCTAGATTGTGATCCACTCCCTTCATGTAATCTTGGCGGTAGAGCTCAAAGGCCTCATGTACCATCTTTCCATTATGAGGGGGAAAAAATGCAACGAACATCAGACCTTGAACACATCTTTCAAAAGTAGATAGAAATAAAGTCTTCATGAAACATGATGTACATACACAAAATAACAACCCATAAATAAGATAAATTTCATGTCCTTCACACACAATATGGGAGTATATTGAGACATTTAGTATCGCAACCTATCTTGATTAGAGAAGAGAACAACTCAGCTAGAATTGCTGTATCTATATCTTTAATATTTATTAGTGGAAAAACGAACCTGAGACCTCCCGACCGCTAGCACGGTGTAATAACTAAACATAGCTTAAAGATACTATATCCTGCTGAATATTATGTGACAATATGAATAAATCAATGTTATTAGCAAACAAAGTGACATGTTTTTCTTAAAAATTGATGCCATAAGTGAATTCATATAGGGGATGAAGAACAGCTGTAAAGCTGACATCTATATATCACTATCTACACAAGTACTTTTTTTTACAACCATTATTGCAGGACTGCACACTAACCCATTTTTTTTTTTTTTTCTACTGGCCTGACCTGTCAGTCTAACCAGTAGGTACCCAGTTTTTCCATTTTCCTGGTTTATTCCTGAAAAAGTTACTGGTCTGACAGTGATTTTTACAGGTCCTGGACCGTTAGACCAGTACCAGTGTGAAGCATTGATTATTGTCATATTCAGGCTTTTTTTTTTTTTTTTTTTTTTTTGCATGATGAGCTAATCACAGCTGCATCTGGTAGCAATATAATGACATCAATTCTGTTTATGTATACAACTAGAATTTCACTCCTTATTTACTGTAAAGGGGGATTAATATGGCCCTCTTGCTCTCTTTGTGACATTCTTACACCAAACACAACTAGCCAGCAGAGGAATTTTATGGATAGGAGGACAGACTTACAGAATCCATGTTGGCTGTGTGCTGAAACTGCAGCTCAGGATTCCTCTCCAGTATGGTGGCCACCACAGACAGGAGCTATGCATACAGGATACACAGACCAAAACATACATAACACAAAGTGGTGAATTAATATGATAGAAGAGAAATATGGATAAGAAGAAGGTATTTTCTTCACACATCAAATGCTACATCAAATGTTGCAGTAGCTTGATAACAATCAGTATGAACCATAGTCATGAATACATTAGAGATATCACTACATAGGCAAAGAGGGATGATAAGATAGTGTAAGTAGTGAAAGTACTTCAGGATAATGACACATTCTTTGCATCAAATCTTACCTCTACCATAAGCTGCCTGTATTCTGGGTGTGCAATGCGGCCAAACATCTCTTCGATGCGGAGGGCAAAGTTGAGGTCAGTTTGGGTCATGTCTGATAGCGTAGGTTGCTGTGGGAGGTAGTAGTTAGCTATGCTCAGACCTGAAGGTGTGCGGCTAAGGATGTTCCACACTAGTCCATCATCAAGATGATATGAAAAACAATGCCATATACACAACTGCATTGATAACAATTATAGTCATGGCAGTGACAGCAGTAGTTACAATATAAAGCATACTGGTAACAGAAGTAGTCATACCAACATACAAAATGGTAGCAATAATGATTGTAACAATGATACCTCCCTATCTGTGGCATCATGATCGTAATGATTATAAACATGATAATAATGTTACCACTGCAATCATTATCATTGTTAATATCACATTTATGACAGTCATTATACGGAGACTAGAACCAAACCAAAGTTAATTGACATCATGACTGATGCTGTAGCTCAAACATGGAGGGCTTTAGGTGAAAGTGGGTCAAGTGTCTATACTTTATTAAATTGGTGCAGAAGAGCAATGCAGCCGTACATACCTTTGTCATAAAACTGTGGAGGAGTCCTATTGAGGGCACCACTAAACTGTCTTCTCTGAAGCCAGGTTCGGCTGCTGAGAGTGGTCATCTTGAGCTCCAAGACATGGCTAAGGAGATCTTTGAGGCGGGATGGTGACAGGCTGTGAATCGGCTGCAGGAAATCAGTGTCGTATTTGGTTAAAATTATGCACTATTAAAATAACATCATTCTTTAGCGAATGCAAATCTTCATTATTTCTTTCATGTCAAACTGCCATACATACATAGCTAGGAAAACACCATTGGTATTTCATTTTGAGGATAGTGCAACATTTTGTGACAAAAAAAAAAAGGAAACTGAGCTCCACTAAACTATTGGCACAAAGCCAAAAACGAAACAGAGCTCCACTAAATTATTGGCACAAAGCCAAATACAAATCAATGTCTTACTATTTTTCTGTTTTCTAGAATGTGATCATAGAAGAAAATCTCTTTCAAGGAAAAAAACAAACAAACAAACTGAACTTTATACCTTAAAAAAAATTACTAAGCAAATTACAACTTCACACAGGTCTAAAAAAGATTTCATCTCAGACAACCTGCCATTATCAGCAATGTAAGGACTTAAACTTGAAGTCAGTGTGTCCCACTCTTCTCTCTCCACTATTCATAATCTATGGAACAAAGTGTGATTATTTCATGCATAGTGTCCTAGTCATTTTAACCCTAAAAAGACTGGGGGGGGGGGGGGGGGGCCTAAAAGGCCCCCCCACCCCCCCCCCCCCCCCCCCCCGTCGACATTTCGCGCGATTACTCTGCAACACGCAATGCTCTCATCGCGATGCTCTATGACTTTTTTCTTTCGAGTTTCCCGCACATTTTGACACCAAATTTGTGACGCCCAGGGGTACGGTTCTGAAGTTACATAACTTTTTGTACATGCACGCGAGGCCGAAAATGGCTCAAAAATGTGATTTTGTGTACAAAGTCAATGCAAATTGAGTTTTTTCACATGGTTCATATAAATATGCTTATTTTTACTCTCAATGGCTGAAATTAATTTGTTTTAGGAGTATTATGCTTTAAAAAGTGTCTGCCACAAATTTTGTTAAAAAAACAACAAAAACAAAAGCTCGAAAAAACAAAGAAATACATAAGAAATTCATAAAACAATAAAATAATTAAGAAATTAATTTTGATACCGAATTTTTTTTTCAAGTACATTTGCTAGGAATGCCACAAAGAATAGTCGCACCAAAAATGAGCACTTTTGGAGCTTTATTTACTGATTTAGATCAAAGAGTCAGATTTCTCGCATAAATTAGCATAATTAATCAAAATAAAATAAAAGAAGACTATTTTGTAAAATTTGAATATATGATCTTGTAGATCACATTGCACACTACCATTGTGCAAATTTCCGCGGCGATCGCGCCATCCACGGCCGAGATCTTAAAGGGAAGATAAACCCCAAGAGCAATGTGGATTGAGTGAAAGCAGCAACATTAGTAGAACACATCAGTGAAAGTTTGAAGAAAATCGGACAATCGATGCAAAAGTTATGAATTTTTAAAGTTTTGGTGTTGGAACCACTGGACGAGGAGACTACTAGAGGTTATGACGTATGAGTGGACAACAATACCAAGAAAATATAAAGAAAATTCTACAAAAATCCATTTTTCATGAAAATTACAAATTCCATCAACTTGATATTGACATATGTTAGGGGTAGCAATTATTCCCCCTGCTTTCTGAAAGAGGTTGGTCCATTGCTCTTTCATAATTCTAGAAAAGTGAAGTTTTGTTGAATTTCCTTTATATTTTCTTTGTATTGTTGTCCACTCATACGTCATATCCTCTAGTAGTCTCCTCATCCAGCGGTTCCAACACCAAAACTTTAAAAATTCATAACTTTTGCATCGATTGTCCGATTTTCCTCAAACTTTCACTGATGTGTTCTACTAATGTTGCTGCTTTCACTCAATCCACATTGCTTTTTGGGTTTACCTTCCCTTTAAGGGGGAGGGGGGGCCTTTAGGCCCCCCCCCCAGTCTTTCGAGCTACCAAAATAGCCCAGTCTTTTTAGGGTTAAGATATAATAAATGGATTAAGGTAATGACTTACTACTGCCTCTTTCCATGTTATCTCAAGTTCTGATCTCATGGCGTGTAGTAACCACCTAGAAATAAAACATCAATCATTTGCTCAACATATTTCATCAACCAATGAAAAATAATGCGATACTACTCTTTAAAAAATGCATTTCGCATACATTCTGACATGTAATTTTGTCTTCCTGACATGTGTGCAAGTGTCTGTCTATCTGTTCTCATGTGCCTGCAGTTTTTTGCATGTATGTGGGTGGTGTGGTCCAATAGATAGTACATCTCTTGAAATATGCAAAATTTCAATCTGATTTATCATACTTTGTATATACTTTAAATGTATTATTTATAAAAACAAATCACATCGATAGATTAAAGAAACTTTTACTTGCAAAGAAATACAATCTCAGAAATAAACAAACTTTATTTTATATAACATGTGCACCATACTAGTACCTAGAAATATGTGGCAACCATTTGCTAGTGTGAAATCTAGAGATGATGAGCAGATAGTAGCAAATTACTTGACTCCACTCTCTTGCACATTTGAGGTTTGAACTCAGAACTTCATATCTTGCATGAAACACTTGAAGACATTTGGGTTGGTTGAAAAGTGTAAAACTTTCACTCACCCTACTCTGATCTTGAGGACATTGTCAAAGAGCTTGGGTCTGTTAGAGATGAGTTTGCCTAGAGCAATGACCATCTCCTGCTGCATAACGGCCTCCCTGATATCATATGGCAGACAGCGATCATAGATGATGGTTTTAATCTCCTGTGGATTGTGAGGTCGACTGATGATCTCCTCCTCGTGACCAAACACTCCAATGGTGATCTACATTCAGGAGGGTACAAACAAGTACTAGTAGCATGCATTACTCTGCACCTTTTTAATATCACTATTGTCATATGTCTTTTTCCATTTATTAGGTGATCCGAGTATCCTCATGGATCACCTTCTGTTTTTGTACGGATTCTTTCTTCTTCTTCTTCTTCTTACTTCTCCTCAAAAGTTGTGTAGAGGTTAGCTCAGAAAGTCCTCTGCCTATTAATTTCAAACTTATACCATATATGTATCATGTCCCAAAGACGACAGATCTAGTTCTTCTTTTTTTTTTCCCTAAGGGGGTATACAGTCTGTATTTCGAAGGCTGTATTTCGAAGGCTGGTACAATACTTTGTTGACATAAAGTGAGAAGAAAAGAATGTCTGAAACAAATGGAAGTACACACTGCACGATATGTGACCGGCGACAACGGTTTCAGGCAAAAGTCGGGAATTTTGAAAATTCATTTTTTCATTGAATCACATTGCCCATTTCCTAAGCTTTACATTGATATAAAACACTTGTATTCTCCGGTACTGTGAGTAGTCATATAAAGCGAAATATAATGCACTTTTTGATTTGTTAGCCTGACAAAATTGCGAGAAAACGGGCTTTGAAGATTCCCCTCATGCTCGAAAACAATGCCAGGCGGCGATGCGAGGTGAGAATCACCCATCTGTGCAATGATGCCAATCGAGATTAAGCTCCGCCTCTAGCAACCACAGCGGCTTCTGATTGGCTCACTGAGAGAGTCAAATTTCCCGGGCACCTTCCTCGGAACTCAGCGTATGGAGCCGAATGCACAATGCGTTTCGCTCGGGTTGTTTACCAGTACGTCTTTCAAGCTGGCGGATACAATAACTACAAGCTGCTGGTTACGTGTGCATGGTGCACGTATTACTCAATGGCATCCACACGCTATGCCAGTGTGTATATACGTTACATGAGCGGGTAGCACATTCGTTTCCACATCTTTACAAATCACGTTTTTATAGTGCTTGATTTGCCTTGTAAATTTCATCTATGGGGACCCTTTCGAAGGCAGGAGGATGAAAAGGGTCATACTTTCTGTAGTTTCTTTTTTTAGCTGTACATGTGTTGCGTTGTGCGGTAAACAAGCAAGCAAGCAAACAAACAAACACGACTTTACTTAGTTTGGTGCAATTTTGACGTTTACGACAGTGTATTATTTGAATACTGGTCATTTATGACCACTCCTTTTCTCTCTTCTGCTGTCTTCTTGAGTCAACCTGCTGTCATATTTACTACACGCACAATATCAACAAGTCAGTTTCCGATCGTACGTTGCACGTTGTACATCGCACGTTGTACGTTACACTAAAGACCGAGCGTACTGGTATCTATTGTAGCAACAACAATGGAGCATGCATGCGTAATTAGCGTGGACAAAACATTTCCGCTGCGAGGCGTATCTCTGAAAGCCGAACTATGTAAATGTATGCGACGCATTATCCAATCGCACGCGAGATGCCGCGCCGTAGCAACGCTGGGCATAGTGGCGCGGCGTTCGAAAGAAGATCGAAACTGACGAGTGCGCTCCAACATAGGGTGTTTAAAATTCCATTTTAGGTAGGAAAAACTTAGTGTTATGCTGTGAAATCCAGTGTATATGTAGAAAACATATCAAAGATTCAAATTCTGCAAAAACCCAAAATCGACAAAAATAATGGTCAAAATGTTTGTACCCCACCTAGGAGGGAATTTGCTTTTGCGACTTTTGCCTGAAACCGTTGTCGCGGGTCACATATATGCATGTAACACAATGAGATGAGGAATATTGTTTTCACACATTTTGAAGCACACAGAAAGTGTGCACACACACACACACACACACACACACCACACATATCACACTTATTTCCATAGAAATGTATAGAAAATTTTCCGGCTTTTACAGATTGAACCATTCCTATCAATTTTTATTTTTCATTAAAGTAATCACAATTCCACAAGTTCTCTACATTTAGAAATTAGACCTATAGAACTAGTGCCATTCTGAAAACTCAGGCATTTTTGTAAAGGTATAAATAGTTTATCAGAGCATGGCAGACAATTCAAGATGAATCAATACAGGGACAACTCTAGGAATGATAGTACAACGCATGTCAACAGATAACCACAGCGTCAACTGAAAAGCATATAAGTGTTGTGCGTTCCAACTTTGCACAATATTACACTCAAGTAGCTTATAACAGCACATATTCACAGATCATCATAATTTTGATGACTCTTAAATTTCCTACTGGCCCTTTAAAAGGATAGTTAGAGCAACATGTGAGAAAATATCACATTATGCAAAATATACACAGTGCTGGAAATATTCATGTTGAGATAAGTCTTGAAAGATCTACATTAATTAGTGGCTAATGTTGATTTTTAATGTAGCATAGAGGGACTCACAAATTTGCCATTAACCAGCATGGACGTGATGGAAGGAGCCAGGCTGTCAACCACTTTCTGCATGATGCTGGCACAGTACCGGACAGTAGACCAGTCCTTCAGGATGCGAGCCTTCTGGTAGAGGATATCCAGCCGGTCTCTAATGGTTACTGGTCAAGGTAACCATTACAACAATAGCATGACTCCATTACGATGCAAGTCAAATACTCATGAAACCTGTATTTGCATGTAATGGCATTCCTTGTAACAATCCGCTGACTAAGAGATACAGATACAATAGATAACCAAACCCTGATCCTCCAGTGAAAGAAAGATAGGACTAGACAAAGTAAAGACATTGGTCAGGTTTCAATCAAGCCATGTAACATAACAATATCAATTTTAATTTCATAATATCCATTTATAAAGTGCAAAACCTATGTATTCTTCTGCACTGCAAAACTAACATACTAGTATGACATCATTTCATACATTACCACTGATTCCAATCAGCAGACATTGCACTGAAATATCTAATCTCATTGCTGTATATTATATTCATCATTTATTGCATTAATAATACTTTCCCAGCAATCTACACAGAAATAACACCTCAAGCATCCTTCATGGCTGAGGCAAAGAGAGTCTCCATCACTACTGACCAGATACTGGACATTAAGCAGCCAAATATGTTGTTAGCACTGGCAATTTTACTTAAGAAGTCCTTAGCAGTAGCAATCCTTTGTATGAGTTCATCAGAAACAAGAAGTTATATTCGTAATGACAATATCAGCACTTGACTAAAGGACAGGATTTATATTAAAACTATTTTTTTTGATATTACAATGGAATGAAGCTGGCATTTCCCTACATACACTCATAGACATCACTCACCATCATCAATGACAAAGTATGGTCCTTCCTTGTTGCGTAACACCCACAGGATCTCTCCCTGGCTCTGTAGTGATGTTCTCCGTCCAAGCTCTTGGATCACCTCAGAGGTAGACTTTCCTTCAAGACTCTGTGGACAAGTCAAAGGGTTAAGGATAAAGGTCAATTATTCACTGACATGGGGATCAGTAGTATTGAGTCATTATGTGATTAAACTCTTGTTTTATGCCAAAGAACAATGTTGTGTTTTTTTTTCACCAACTATTTGAGGAAGTAACACAACAATCCCTAGCTTACTTAGATCGCAAGTACTTCCATATGGCAACATCTCTACCTTTCCCAGATGTTAGAGTTAAATCAAACTCTTTCTACAAAACAAAACACAATAACCAATCAAAAAGAAAGAAAAAAAAAAAACCAATGCAAACGTAAACACAGCATGTATCCTGACAGTAGACTTCATTCCCAAGTTTTAGAATGTTCTAATGAGGACTGATAATTTAAATCACAATTCCCAGTTTTCCACAGTAAGAAATTCTAATTTGTGCACAGCAAGACCATAACCCACATATATGTTTACATTGACATTTGTACAACCTACTATACTCCATTACTGGACATGGAAGCCAGTTGTAATAGTTACCCTTATGTCAACAGCTTCCTCTTCTTTTGGTGACAGTGTTGTGAAAGAGCTCATCTTCTTCATGGCCTTGAAAGGGAGATGATCCACATTGAGTTCTTCCAGTGGTTTGAAGAGAAGTTTAGCAGCACTGCCATGTACGAAAAATATGCTATGATTAAAAATCTTGGCTCTGAATTGTGTGCATTTTTCATTTACTGTAAGTACCAGTAAAATGGCATCAACTCAAAAGAACTGGAACAGAATTCAGCCTCTAGCTTTTCTACTGATGTTGTAAATAATGTGAGGGAAAATTACTAACTGAAAAAATTACCAAATTCAGTCCAACATATTGGCATGAACTGTGTTATCAAGTGTGTTTAATACTTTATTGTTTAATTCAATCCTTCAGCTTAAAAAGTGGAATGACAGATATGTCATGTTTACAAAGGTTTTACTTGTACAAATGTGATAATGTCACAGTCTTCTGTTATAGCTTGGGTTGGAAACAGGTGCACACATAAACACTTGGGCCATATGAGGTTATTTAGAACCAGTTTCCTTAGGGATGAATGACTAAGACATTATACTTTAGTACTCTTTAGAGTGTAATATAACATCATTTCACGGACAAGGTGTCAGCTATGTAACAGTGTGATATACTAGTAAGTGCTCAATACTAATATTGTATCAGTCTCATCATAGTGATAACCCACGTACAGTATACATACTATTAAAGGTGAGATGATACAGTCAATATCATCTTGATATATCTAGGTGATGTTTTTACTCACCTGCCTTCTGGCATCTGGAAGTCTAGATGTTCCACAGAAGATGAGGCAAGGAGAGTCTGAAGCCTGTCTACTCTAACTCGGATCCCATGGCAGGAACCACGTTTGAAGGAGGCTAACATCTCTAACATGGCTGTGCACTCAGGCCCACTGCAAACATTATCAGAAATATAACAATAGGTTCATACGATCCTACTTTGATATTAGACTGGAAATGAGTGATATTCTGCATACACACAGTTTTTCACTCATGCTCTATTAATATCACACACTAAAATAACCACTTACAAAGATATCTACAAATTCAAAAAAGATTTTACCCGTTGAGGATGGACTGATTTTGCTACAACACACATTTCCCATAGACATCTGCCTGAGCATACTGGGGTCTCGTCCTCAATGGGTTAAAAAACTTTGGTCCTGTCAGTGCTCACATTCCATTTGCTTCCTTTCAAGGTATGATGAAGTAATATCACTGTGAGTGTACACACAACCCTGTAATATTGATACAGTGAGATTGTCATTGTCCATGACGCAAATCTCTCGTTTGAAGAGGCTGCACCCCCGTAAATAATGCCAGTGTGAGCTATGTAGCTCCATGGTGCGTGTGTGTGTGTACGTGTGTGTGTGTGTGAGTGTAGACATTCGGCGTATGCAGACAGAGCATGTGTACTGCAGCCCACCTCCTCAACTCATCCACGGCTTGTACTTTATCCCCAACAGTGAGCAGCACTTAGTTTGCAGGCACAAACCCTTGTTGGTCGTATTAGGAGCCTGCATGTGCCAAGACTAATACACGCACCACTGCACTGCAGCCTCTCCCAACAAGGAGAAGCTACAACACAGGGCCTACGGGACAGTGCCGAAGTGGTGCATATAGTAGTCTTGGCGCAGACTCCTTTATGACCAACAAGGGTTTGTGCCTGCAAACTATGCAGCACCAGAGACTCCAACCCAAAGTACCTTCTGATCTGGAGATTCTCCCGCCTGAAACCCCTAGCAAACGGAAACTCAAAGTTAATGTGTGCGAAGCGCGAAATTCCCAGGGTTCTAGATGCTCTCTGGTGCTATCTAAGGCTTATTTTTTCAACATACGATAGAAATATGTAAGAAATCCTTTCCAACGGGAGACAAAGAGCCAGGGCGGGAGAAATTTAATCTTAAACGGGAGAACGGGAGATTTTGCAAAAATGGGTTTTCGGCGGGAGATCTCCCGTCGAAAACGGGAGAGTTGGAGTCTCTGCAGCACTGGCAAACTGGCAATGCTCTCCTTAATTCTTATTCCTGTATTTTCGTTATTTACGGGTAAATTTTTTTCGTTCGAAATTTAAAATGGATGACCATAGAATTTCTCAATAGAATATAAAATTTAAAACTTTAGAAAGGATAGAGAAAATTGAGTTCACTTTGAATGGTGTGCCACAGGCAGATATCCTTATCATGCTCTTACGTAATACGACAGCTGTTGTAGTCATTAAACCCTGGCTTGGCCCCCAGGTTTGTCACGCCTGAGCAGAAAGTTAATTTGCAATGGACAAGTACTTCGACTCCCAACTTTCAAACGAAGAATCGTTAGGGGGGTATTGCAACCCAGTTAGCTTCGTTAAAGTGGGGTCTCGCCTCAAACGAGGGATTGACGGCATGAATGTTGTCCTTGAGATGATGTGACTAACAGTCTTGTATTGCAGCACAGATCACCTTGCAACTGTAATTTGAAGCTCAAAAGCCTTCAATCTTCATTTCATATGAATGACCTTATAATACACTAGAGTACTAATCACATTAGAATCAATGCATCTTCTCTTCTGTTTTCTTATTTATAGTAACAGAAACATACCTGAACATCATATATTGAAGCATGTGAGATTGACTGGTAGTTGTCCTGCTTACCTAAAATGCTCTTCTCTGATGATGACACAGACTGTTGGTCTCCCTACAAACTTCCAAGACTTCCTCACAAAAGCTACTAGGTTCTGTTGGGTGAGAGATGATATTCAAGAAAAATAGAGCCTTTTAAATCACTTTCATGGCAGGAGAGCCATAGGAACTGCTTATGGGTTAGACGAGTAATAAGCCTGTAAGATGTTTACTGTATAATATATTCTCAGAGACTCAAAATCTCATCAATTCTCCCATTTCATAATCCATGCGCAACCAATGTCCATACCGCGAGAGATACCGCAAGAGGCATATTTTCTCATTGTTCTCATTTCTCACGGTCGACACCAAAGGGTTTACACTAAGGGTAGTAAGGTATACCGCTGTAATAGAGTACCAGTACTGTTACTGTACATCGACAACAGCTCTTTTCAAGATGGCAGATGCAGCAAGCAAGTTCTGTGGAATGTAAGTCAACCAATTGAAGAAAATATCTAACTAACCACAGTATTCTAGGCACACGGAAAAGAAGGATGAGTTCATGGAACTAGCATGAACTGCATTTCTGGATTTGTCTGGCCTAGATAGATATTATGCATTGAGGCGTTGTCGACCCATCTCCCAGAAAGCAGCACACTAAATCAACTGTTGCAATTGAACCATACATGTATGAGGGTCCATGGATTGCGAAATACAAGAATACTCGCCAACGACAACAGGCGATATCAAGGCGATATCAAATGATATTGTACAATACCTCCGATATCGAACCTCTAGGGCTGTGGTAGTGACTTCCGGTTATTGATTTGCGTGTGTGCTTTTCGATTCACGAACTTGCCAGCTTTGTTTTGGATCCAGAGAAATATTTTTGTTTAGACTTTAGTTAGTTTATTTCCCGAATATAACTATCCATTACACCATGGGGTTTTTCTGTGAGGCAGCAGAGTGTACTTCTGACGATGGTAAAAGGAAAAAAACTGGACAAAAATCGACATGGACGAGCTGAGCGGCCCTCAACAGCATTCCTCCCCGTGACTACTGTGGACGCTGCTGCTAGTACTACTGGGTTATGGAACTATTGTTGCTGGGACGCACTCGTCTCCGACATGGCCAAGTACAGATTCTGCCATCACCTCAGCCTTGGATGTTGGCAGCGAAGTTACTGTTTTCCCCAATGCAAAGCGGAAGAGGACCAATGATACAATAGGGAGTAAGTAATCCTTGATTCACTTAACCATGGTATTTGCATAGACAACATTGGTTAATGGACGGCAGATGCGCCTCATCCCCGCGCTGTACGATCGCGCACGCACCGCATGCATTACATTATTAGGCCTATGCAAACGGTATTCATATATTTATGTACTAATTGTCCCGCGCGTTAATACTTCAGAAAATGATTTGAGACGGGTAGAACCAAGCAGTAGAGGTGCACCACATGCACAGGCCGTGCATCAAGCTAGCTTGCACGCTCTTCGCAGAGAACCCACAGTGGGAGAACCATAGAGATCGATCAATCTGTATGGGGAGAACCCGAAATGCATGAAACCAGAAGTTACTGCCCCGGCCTGAGAGCTTTGATATCGGAGGTAACGTACGATATCACTTGATATCACCTATTGTCGGTGGCGAGAATTGAATCTGTAGCCTAAACAGCTAAAATTCTGTTTAATTCTTAGAATTAAAGACCGACCTATGTTGTCCTTGGTAGTTGCATTTTAGCCCGTGGCAATGACAATTACTTTCATCTAATAGTGCTATGAAATACAGTATCAGTGATTTTACTCAACAGGTGTTTGCCTACCAAAGTTAATGGGTATTCTATATACAGGTATTCGTAATGTATGCACTACTTTTTTTTTTTATTTATGTAGCACTTTTTTCCACTTGCCATCCCACCAGTATCTAAGCGTAGTAACAACCTACTCTAACTTCATTTGCTCCTAAACAGAGGACTGTTCATGTGAGGCTTTACCAAGACATGCTAGTGCTGTCACTTTGGGTGAGAACAAATACTTGTCACGACACCCAATATATCACACAAGCCAACTGTGACATAGACTACCTTACCCTCTAGCCTTCTTTATCCTCTAGCTTACCTAGTCCTCTAGCCTACCTTGCCCTCTAGCTTACCTTGATGTCATCTACCAAGAAAGACAGGTCCTGGTACATGTAGAAATCCATCAGGTCAAATTGCAGTGGATAACAGATGACAGTTCGGCCAAGGAGGCGATATATCTTGGATGTCCCGATGATACCGATGGGTCGATTTGGTCGACCAGTCAGACCAAGTTTCTCATTCTGCCCTAGGAAGGTCAGGGCCTGCAGTAAAAATACACATTGCAGGAAATAAATCAATTTCAGCAAATAATAGCCGCACATTTTCATTCCACAAGATATTACAACATGTGCAGATTTAGCTAATAATGTAATATATCACTTACATTAAAAAGAAAAAAAAATCAATGAACTGCACTCATCTGCAAAAGAGAGGTTTCCAATGGGCTACGAAGAGAATCCATGGCATTTTTTTTAAATTTTTTTTTAGATATTGTCACAAATGTACACACAAGTAGTTATGTACACGTATCAAGGCTGTATGCATGGTTGTTTTAATGTGTATGTACACAGGGTGACCAGATTAATGGAGAACATTCTATATGATATAGATATAGTACATACAGGCTGATCAGATCAGTGGAGAATTTTCTACGTGGTATACAAGGTAGCTACAGTACATGCATGTGACAGGAAATACATTATAGCTCACTCAATCTAGAATGATTTAACCCATTCCAGAATATTCTAGGAAGTGCTTACATATTTGGCTGAGTGAGGCACTGTCCCTGTAGCCCAATGTGATTGGTAGTTAATTTTGGCAATGATGTTATGCACATAGTTAGGCAGTGAGTCATCCAGGATTCCTGGAATTTGGACTTGCTAGTATGTTCAGGTATGTGGCCCCAGGTTGGAGAAAATTATAGAATGTACTAGAAAGGGGTGAATGGATATATAAAAGCCAGAGAAATTCTGAAGTAGGCAGAGTACCTAACACCTCTGCTCTGAAAGTTACGTCACTTCTGGCTCTGAAGCGACTTGTTATAGTCAGTCCTGTGTTACCTGCTGACCTGCTATACAAACTGTGTTTGTGGAGATAAGGCCTGGGAGACATTTTGCCTGCAGAGAATTAATTTGCCTACTTTGGAGATAGACTCCATATTTTAGTGTCAACGGACATTATTACGGCAAAGCTGTGACGGGCTGGATTCCTTGCTGGACATTATAAAGTGAATCATCATTCAACGCATCAACTGGACGTGGTCGTCATAACGTTTGGATTTTGCACATTTCGCCGTGGACATATATCGTGGACTTTACCCCGGATTTATAACGTGGATTATTGCAACCTGCGCCTCTGGATTTACGTTGGAGGAATCATTCATCGGTGCGTCGCGGATCATTCATCTGTGCATCGAACATCGTATCTGGACACTACAAGGGAACTGTAGGCACTTTGTTCTTTAAGATTTGGATGCATGTAAGTGATTCCATGACCGATTTGTAATTGTTTCTATTGATCATTATTGTACTGAAGTGAAAACCGATTACGAGTCTGTACCCACAATATCACTGTTAATAAACCGCATGAACATTAGTTGATTGTTTCTTTTGTGCGATCATTCTCAGAGTGATTGTGGTCGTAACAATATGTGTTATGAGGCTTTCGCATTTGAAATCTTTTTGGGAGATTTTGTTATTACCATATGAAATCTTATTCACAGTAAAAAAAAAAAATCTAATCTTTTTTGTTCATTTTTGATAAACATCAGTACACCTTAGGGGCATTTCATGAAGCGTTTTAGTCGGATATTTTTCTGACAAGCTGTTATAAGCTACTGAAATCCGTGCATCTGATTGGCTGAGAGCAAATTTGTCCGACCAATATGTCAGACAAAATGCTTCATGAAATGCCCCTCAGGACTCCAAGTGGGGAAAACAGAACCAACATCTATAACTGGGAATTGTACTTTTGATATTCAAAGTTTATATATCTAACAGAAACACTGAATGATCACTAGCTAAAGCTACAGTAATACCCTTGTACATATTCCACCACTGTACTACCTTTATCAACTCTGCTGGCGGCCATATCTGGATGGGTTCAATCTGAGTCGGGGTCTGTGATTGAATGCCATAGGTTGCTAGGGTAGTCTGCAGTCTGGTGCTCTCTGCTATGAAAGCCATTTGGACTGTCATATCCTTCGTCATTGTCTGTATTCATGGCAAAGAAAAGAAGTATCTTCAACTTTCTATTTTACTCATGATATCAATATATAAACATCAAAACTTATTGAATTTCTATTAAGCATGTAAAAACAAGACAGAAGACCAATATATTATAACATAAGAAATATATTCTGTCTTCATAATTCTTTTACACAAATTGAAGAGGTCTAATTTGATAAACATGTTTGGAAGTTCTTTGTATTTTCTAACACTTACAGAGCATTAAATATGATTACAGAACTACTGTTACTCTTTAATGATCATTTCTAAATTGTGACATTAATGTCACTGCTCAGGATTAGAAATTGCACAGGACTAATGCATGGCAAGTCAATTTTTTCTCACCTCAAATGCAGAGTGCCTGGTGTTATGCTTGTACCTCTTGCAGAGAGCTGAACCAAGAAACCGTGCCTCAGGGTCAACTTCATTGATTGTGATGAGGCCATCCACTGCAATGCATATAAAATGAAACTAAACACAATCAATATGGGTTGTCATTGCTAGGCTAATGATGTAATGATACATAAGGTATGTTGAAGTCTTCACTGCAATCTATAACATTCGTCACAGTGATAGTCATTTAGAAGAGAGTAGCAGTCCCTTACTAGTGTTTGCCCCAGCCAAAAGAGTACTTTGTGCAATTAATTGATCTCAAGCATAAGTTATAATATGACCATGAATTCTGTTGCTGATGGGTAAACAAATTATGTCCTCTTTACTGCACTGCCCGATCTCCTGTTCGAGTACCTTATCATGCTTGCAAGAGAACAATACTTTGTAGCCCAGCAGTCCAGCCATTCTATTTATTTATATGAAATCAGAGGCATTGCTTTAAGGTCCTGCCAGGAGCCACTGTATGTGTATTTTTCAACTACTACGGTAATACCAAAAACATTCACGGTATGAAACTTTTGCGAATTGGAGCTGATGGCCTTTTCTGTGGCATGAAACTTGTGTGAATTCCCGACCACAATGGTGTACAACATTCCACTGGCATTCAATGCACTTTGTAGACAAAAACTTTTGTGGGAATTTTACTTTTGCAAATCTTAGCGCCTCTTGAAATTCACAGAAATTTCATGCACCTGAAAATGTCTGGTTAACCGTATTTGTGATAGCCATACATACACTGCATGGTAAAATTCATGTTGGGATTATACTCACTCATGAGACATGTCAGGATGTACATGGACTGCCCCCATAGGAAGACATTATTCCCTTCTCCCTCAGAGCTGGCAAGCCTTGCCTGACTGCCTGGATGACGCCTCTCACTCTCTATGCAGCCATTTGGTACGTAGTAGTACTTGGGAACTATCTTTCCTGACATGTTTAAGAAATTGTAATAGTCAGAACAACAGGATTTGGGACCGTCAGGCACACAGATGGCAAGCCAAAAGTATAATACCTCCAGCACCCTTTGGGGCCATGGCGTAAGTATACCTGTGTTGTTTTTCGTACTCGGATGCCAATATGAAATGTTATTGTCATTTAGAAAATATTCATAGCAATATATCATTATTGTTATTTTTTCAAACAATACATACGATTGTTTTCTGTAAAAACAGGCAAACATTTAACAAAGAAAATGCAGTGTGCTAATTTGATTGAACAACAAGCCTCTAACTGATTGACTTATGGTACATATACTTCACTGGTTTCAGCAAGTCTCTGAAAACCAAATACCACTGATGACAGAATCAATCATACATCAACATAGATACAGTAGAAATGTACAAGTAGAGAATGAAGATGTGTGTCTCAGAGCAGAGAGACATGATTTACTTGAGAAGAGGTTTGCCTACAGCATACACATCTCCTAACAGATACTGGTATAAAATGACACATTTCCATGTGACTCGTGCAAAGACTGATTACAGTATCTATGCCATCCAACATTCCAGTCAAATTAAAGTCACACCACTAAAATGCTGTAAACTTTAAGATTCTCTGGCCTACCATATTTGGTCTGCTTGAGAAGTGGCTGGAGAAGATTGTGGTACTCCTCCACTTGACTGCTTTTGTTCTTAGCTAGACCATCCAGCATCATGAAGATGAAAAAGAGGGGCCACTGGGACTCAATGGTGTCATACATCTGGAGTGGATGTTACAATGGGACGGGAAATTCATACAGATACATGTTTGCCAATGATTCCAATTTAATATGAACTGTTGTGATTTTTTGAATACCAGTACTAACATTTAATCAGATTTCTAAAATACATATTCCATATGCATTCCAGCATTTTGCCGTTATAGCAGCAAATGGTAAACACATGAAATAAAAAAGGATATACTGTATGGAGAGCTATGAGAAGGGTCTTGCCCCATAGGAAGATTGCATCTTCATTTCAAGGACATGTGCATGCACAACATGAAGATAGCTGACATCGACAACAACATTGGGAAGGTTCAGCTGACAAAAACCAACTGTGTAAAGGTACTGTTAGAGAGGATGTCAAGCAGGCTAAAGCTGCAAGAAATGATCAGCAAGCTGAGGAGAGAGCAAGGAGGAAGGCAAAGGCAGCCTATACCTCAGCGCCAACTGACTTCAGCTGCTCAAGTGCTTCTGAGATTGTCACTCAAGGCGATGCGAATCTATTGCCTATGCTGCACTGTCATCTCTCAAGATGAATGGATGACGACAACAATGACAATGGTCTTTGGTAGCTCAGATTGTGCCCCATGCACATTACTTCTGAAATTCTCTCTCAAAAAAGTGTTCAGATTTTAGGCAGGTATGCTGATAATGCTTTGTACAGTAAGGTTCTGGTTTTCAACTTCAAAAATGGAGAAATTGTGCTAACTCATGATTAATTCAATCATTTTAATAGAATGCAAAACAATAATGTACTTTCATAGAAGTATTCCCTTCCTAAAGATTAAACAGCACACAGTTTTGTTAACCCATTGAGGATGGACTGATTTTGCTGCATCACACATTTCCCATTGGCACCTGCCCGAGTATACTCGGGACTCGTCCTCAACGGGTTAAAGTGGAAATTTTCACACAAGTAATTATTTTTGTGCTCAGTTGGGTAAACAAAGTTCTTGCGTTTATAATTCTGCAGAATCAAATAGATAAAATATTATTTCATATTACAAGCAAAAGTATTTGCTTTCATGTCACATGAAATGCACAAAAATTTCCAAGTTTACAGTATCAGGGCTGCCAGAACGGGGAGGGGGCTCCCCCACCTTTTTTTTATTTTTTTTGTTTGATATAGGAATACATAGGGTGTAACCACCTTGGCCCCCCTCCTCCATTTTTCTCACCCCGGAAATGGCAGCAGAAGTTGCACTGAAGGCCATTTTAAAAAAAAAAAAATCTTTATTTTTGCTTGTTAGCTGAGGAAACCTGGAAGTGGCCGCGAGAATATATAAACTGGGCCCCCAACTTTTAAAAACGTGACATCAGCAATGAGTATGACCTATTTTAACAGAAGGTAAAACATAATCTGCAGGGAACATTATTTTTGTCTGTTGTATGTGATAATATCTATTGCCTGATAGATTATAGGCTGTTAAGAGGCTACCATTTACTGTTTGTAAAAAAACAAAAAACAAAACAAAAACAAATTATAAGAGGGATAAGGTAGTAAAGACAGTGGTAAATTCATGCCTACCTTTACTTCTGTAGGCTTGTAATACTTCCTCTCCTTGTCTTCCAGCACAGTCCCATACCCATCTCTCAAGAACCGTTTGAATCCATGCTTCCCTTGTAGCTTTCTCTTGATCTTGTCCATGGTGGCTTCTGCTAAACCTGCATCATCCAGGGCAAAGGCTGGGAAGCTGACTGTCGGAATCAGAGAGGCATCTGTGTTCTGGGTAGAATAATTGGAGGATTTCAGTCATTTCATAGAAGACTAGTTTCAATGAAAGAGTTATATCGAATGGAATCTGTACTGTCATAACTTCCTTTCCATATCTTTAGGAGAGCCATGAATAAAATATGTAAGAAAAATCATGTAGTACTCATGACATTTCCCTGTCATAAAAGGAACAAAACAGAGAAAGCTTTCAGCAAATTCCACAACAGTCATGTGACAGCCATATTAAAACTATTCTTTAATCATTGCACTGATGACTCAATAACAATATGATGCGTGCTCAGACTGTCAATGTGCTAATGACTTTGATATACTGCATACATCTTACCAAATCTCTCACTGGAAAATATGTGCTTAACCCTATTCCCACCGGGGGGGGGGGGGCATTTTGGCCTCAACGTTTCGCGTGATTATTCTGCAACGCGTGATGCTCTCGCCGCGACATTTTAAGACTTTTTTCTTTTAAGTATCGCGCAACTTTTGAGACCAAATTTGTTGCTCCCCGGCATACTGTTTTGAAGCCACGCCCCTTTGAAAAAAAATTTGTCCACCCCAAAATTGCTCAAAAACATGATTTTGTGTACAAATCCAATGTAAACTGTGTTTTTGCAATTAATTCATATAAAAATAAATATTTTTACTTTCAATGGCTGATAATGATTTATTTTAGCCTGACTATGCTTTAAAAAGTTTCTGCGACAAATTTTGACCAAAAAAAGTAAAAAAACAAAGAAATAGATAAGAAATTCAACAATAAAATACATAAGAAATAATTATGAAGCCGAATTTTTGCTTCAATATCATTGTTGAGGATATTGAAAAGAATATGTTCACCAAAAATTAGAAGACTTGGAGCATATTTTTTTTTTTATTTATAGGCAAAAAATTATTTTAGCATGAATTAGCATGAATTGATTAATATAAAATACATAAATTAATATTTGAAAAATCTAACTATACAGTCTTGTAAATTACATTGGCCTCTACCATGGTGCAAATTTTCGTGAGGATCGTGCGATCCACGACCGAGATCTGAAGGGGGGGGGGGGGCCAAAAAGGCCCCCCTCCCCCGGTGGTTTCAAGTCCCTCAAAAAAAATGGTGGGATTAGGGAAGCCAGCAAAATACATCTGGGTCAAAGGGAGAAAATTTCTCAAAGCACAATGTCAAAATATTGGTCATATGCTTATTAATGTAATGCTATGAATAAAATAGATCAATGGATACAACTTATGGATGAGAGAGCTGAGAAAACACATCTTAATTTGCTTCCCCTTGTCTGCACATGAAATTCTTAGCAAGATCCCCTCTAATATATAAGCTTTACAAGTAATAAGCCACAGCTCCGGCATATATGATAAGGTCTCCGACCTTTGAGCTGCTTTCCCTGGGCAGAAGACTCTCCAGGGTGGTCCTGTTCCTGGCATGAGCATCTGGATCCACATAGAGGATGGACCAGGAGGTGCCTTCCTTGCCAAACAGGTTGAAGCCATTGGCAGCCTCCAGCGCTGCTTTAGCCATTCCAATGGAGCTAAAAGACAAGAGATACAACACAGTTATGTTTTCTGCACGGTTTAGCGTATCGTCCTGGGGTTACAAATTCTTGTATCTAAAAGATCATGAATTTCCAGGAAAGCAAAAACACTTGCTCATTTTTGCAAAACAACATAAATGTTGATGTCAAATAATGTAAAAACACTGTTTGGGAATACATGAACTGTTCTGTTGAAAAACTCAAATCAGAAACTTTTACATTCAAAGTTGAGTTAGGAGGTTATGAATAAATGCCAATTGAGAGACAATTTCCTACACCACTTGACATGCGCTCTTAAAATCATTGATATCTCCACAAAAGGGTACATTTACGAGTTGTGTTATGTATGCAATTAAAGTGGAAGAATAAGGGAATAATGTCATGTCATTTTCAGAAAGTTGACCTCCCCCAACTTTCAGATCCTTTTGTTGTAGTGGGTCACATTTAGACATCCTATACCCGACTTTCAATGTGATACTGAGCCATGGAAACATCTAAATAACTTGTAACAAACTGCTCCCATTTCAATTTGTAGTGTTGCTTTCAGCTTTGTACTCTTTGAGATTTACACTGTACCTTGCATTGAGTTCCTTCTTCCCTGTGTTGTACTTGCTGCCTCTCTCCCACATCCCATAGTCAGGGGTTCGGTATGCTCTCTCTACACAGTATACAAGATTCTGGACAAAACTGACCTCTTCCAGAGTGTAGATAATCTGGAGAATGAAATGAATTATTCATGAAAGAAATATTCAAATATTTTGAATGACGATAATAAACTATATTATATGTCTGTCAATAAATGCATACATAAATTCACAACTCCTGTACCTCAATACTATTCAGTTACTTTCTATATATATTTCTGTTTTCTATATATATATTTCTGTTCATTATGTGAAAATCACACAGAGATATTTTGTTCATAATTAGCCATTTCAATATGAATATAAGAATTAACCTCACCATCACAACCAGCCTCACCATCATCACAACAAGCTACATTGCTATCATAAGTCATGAAAACATCTTGATTTGAGGGAGCAAAGCCTCTTTGGTTCATATCATCATCATCACCATTGCTGCCACCACTATATCACCACCGTCACCATCACCATCACCATCACCACCACCACCACCACCACCACCACCACGACCATCACCACCGACCATGCAGCCAGGGGAGTGAAGCCTTCTGGTTCACATCAACATCATTACCATCACCACTGTGATGTCACTGTCGTTATGATGATCATTATCACTACCAGCAAAAAAATACTCCTACCTGCAACCCGGAAGATATCATCTGCACCAGGTAGAGGATGTAAATTGAGATGGCATCAATCTGAAGATGGTGGAACTTCCCAGGAATCAAGTTTCCTGTGTTCAGGTCATAACGGGAATGGAGTGCAAACTCCTCACTTTGGGTAAACTTGAACCTCTCCACCTATGCAATGAAGTCCACAGACACAATTCACTGACTAATGACAAATTAAAAATGTTTCTTTACAATGGCGTAAACCAGTATTTGCATCATAATTTTCACCTCCACAATTAAAAGTATCTCTTTGTGAATAGTTCATATATAGTAAGATTTGAACTGATAAATAGTACAGGTATGATTTCACAATTTAGAGAAATTAATTGTAAACTGCCAAGTTAAGTTTTGTTGTGATTACAACCAAAAGTAAAATGTTCACACACAGGATATTCACGCAATCTTGTTGCATTGTTTGGAAATTTGTTAATGAATGAATATTATTCATTTTTCAGGTAAATTTTGTGCAAGTCATGCTTTGCCTAGATTCTTCTTCCTAGCTTAATGAATGCCATGAATTCCTTCTCACCCTATCTGCCTGTCTCATAAAACAGTAGAGAAGTCCTCGCATGCACTTGACAGCACTCTGCTCCAGCTCATACGTCCTTCCATCATCATTATCTATTTTCCTGTGAAATGAGAATGACAGAAAACAGAGACTTAGCATAGTTTTTGTACTCAAGCTGCTCGGAGGTAAACTTTTGCATTACATAATACAGCACATCTTTTTGTTTATCTAAAATAACTTTTACTTTTAGAATACTTCAGTGACATCTTGTTAACTATGATACTCTTTCAGACTCGATTTGTTGAATATATTTCAACATGGACAACAAATGTTGACAAAAAAAAAAGAACAAAATTATCTACCTAGGTCATTCACCACAAAATGTGTGAGATTTAGCAACTCTTGCTGGAATATGCATTATTGTGTGTGTGTTGTTTTATTTTCATTAAATTTTATGAATATTTTTGCAGATTTTCAATATCGACCTGCTTGTTGACCACATATACAGCATAATTATGATCTCTATCCAATGCATGTTTCAGACAAAATTGCACACACTACTCCTGATTTTTTACGAGCTACATGTATATGTTACTACTCAAAATATCCTTGATACTTTGCATAATGAAACATTACTTATATAAGCACATTTATGCATCTTCCTTCTACAGGGTAGACTATTGGTAGTATTTAGCTAATATGTGGGTATTTACAAGCCCTTTAGACAAAATAATTTGGATATACAGTCAACTTTGGATAAGCTGAATCTATTTGGATAGAATAAATAGCTTTGACTTTGAGAAAATTTGACCTATGAGGGATTAAAATTGCTAGAATATAAAAAGGACTTGAAAAGACCTTCCACTTAGGTGATTATTCGATTTATACGAGGTTGATTTAAGCAAGGTTGACTGTATTGCTAAATTCCAAATGGTTATTTTTTTTTTTTAAATTACAACTACACAAATTGTGTGCTACTAAAGTGTCACAAAACATACCTGTAAGCAAGAGCCAGTGCCCACACTGCTACTGCAGAGTAGACACTCTCCCTGACCCCTGCCTCCTTGACCTTGCTGTCTGTGTTGATAGGGAAGAGGCCTAGGGCTGCACTCTGGTGACTCAGGATCTGTTCCTTCACTGGGAATAGTTGGGAATATGTTATAATGGAAGCTGTTACACATTTGTTTGTTTGTGTTTGAGCGCCCCCACTCACATCAACCCTGCACAATTCAACAAACGCAAGCCCTCCTACACTGTCACTAGTCTTAGCAGAGGTCTTTGGGAAAATCATTTAACTTTTACAACTGGTACTTGGGAGAGTAGGTAGACTAGAGACAAATTACTACTAACATTAGATATGACTAGGGTCTACATAGCATACTCCTGTGCCACAGGCTGCTGCAGGCCTTGATAAAAAAAAAAGTTTACTGAAGTTGTTTAAAACTTGCAGAGAAGGCAGCGCAGCATCAACATCATTCTGATGCAAGATAGTGCACCACTTTTCAGTGTGAATTTACACAAGCTCAGTCGACAGTCTGTATAAAGTTAAAATAAAAGGGGAAGTCGATCCAGACAATTTCCCTGACAAGGCAGCATTTGATCTAGCAAGGTCAGCAAAGGGACCAGCCCGAACGTGAAGCTCCCGTCAACAGCATGCAGTTTACAAATAATTTACATGTAACGTTTATATAGGCCTACAACCTTTTCTTGAGCGCCCTGCGCCGCGCCCCCGTCCGGCCGGCGGGCTTAGGTCCCTGCTGTGCTGCGCTAGGCTGTAGCAGGGAGGTGTTACAGAGATAAAGTGGCAACTCTTCGTAATTCATGCAAACACATGTTTGGGTTCAAGGCGTTACAATGGGATGTCTAGCATTCCATTACGCTTTGAAGTCATGCTCGGCACCGCTCTAGTTGCAAGACGAAGTTCGGAGACGAAGAACGCATTTCACCTTTCGTTGAATTACAAGCTTTATTTCACCGCAAAATTTTAAATGAAATACTCGAATTGATTTAGAATAGTTTAGGAAAGAATTAAATATTATTAACATGTATTTCTAGTTTCTTCGTAATTTGCAAATCGAAAGGAAATGAAAATTAGGCCCTCTTAAAAACCTAATTTTTTTCTATAATGCGCACATTTCCACATGTTAATTTTCTATCTGTTAATAAGGGGATATTTTGATCTTTCAAATAAAGTACTCCGTTAAAGCGTGTTCCAGCGTGTTTTTAAACTATTTATTTGCTGTTAAAATTGTGAGTTTTACACTGTATTTTGATTCGTACACAAATTCATTGTTGCCATCACATTGAAAGAGAGAGCGAATTGCAGTAGGAGCAAGTATTTCTAGATGTGAGAGCGCTAGTCCCGATTATTGATGCTCTCTTTTGTCAAAGCACATGGGTAACACCTGTTCTAGTTGAACGCATAACTTCTCGGCGGTGCCGCGCATGACTTTAATTAAGGAGAGCTTTAGTTGCCTCTCCTTTTCTAGCACCTCCCTGGCTGTACTGCCTACCCTATTTGGGGTATGAATACTCAGTACATTGTACATGTAATATATTGCGCGTTCGCTTGTTTGGTGCGATCAACACAACACTCGTCATAAATTGAGAGTTTCTATCAATGACACGTGAAGGTCACCCACATCTGGGGTAGGAAGTTGGCGGATTATATTCAAAACCAGTTCAGACTACAAAAGTGTTGTCATACGTACCCAGACAATAGTAATAATTCAAATTTTTGACCTGCTTGTGATAGTCGTCGTCTGCTTCGGGTGCCATCTTGACAGTCTGGCTGTGCACGTACGTCGGATCACGCGCGCGCGGTACCCGTTCGTGGAATAATGGGCATAAGCCCGCGGCTCGCACAATGGTCACTTACGAGTGTTATCCACACCAAGAAAAGAAACCTTACTTGATCGCAAAGAGATTTTTCTCCTCCACCATACCACTGGAGAAAATCTCTTAGCTTGATCGCGATCATGAGTTCTGAGCATGGAGGTTCAATTCCACATTCTACGAGTTGTCAGTGATCGCCCGGATCTAGGGTCTGTTTCATGAAATGGATACTAGTATCACTTTTCTACATCATTAGGTTTAGGGCCTACGTATGAACGACTTTGAGCCGGGATTTCTGTTTTTGGTACAGTATTGGTGGAGATGAGAATTGGGCTTTTTAACTTTAAGAGCATACCATTTTAAGAGGAATTCAAAGTTTATTTGATGAAAATCGGGTTTGGAAAGACTGAAACATCCAAAAACAAAGTAAAACAAAGCGATTGTATTGTGATGAAAATAATGTACCGGTATTTATAAATACATTTCATATTCATTTGATGAGAATTAAAAATAAGATTTATGGTCTTTTTTCTTTTTTTTTTAAATGAATAAACACAATTCAAGTGAACTAGGGAGAAGATTAGTGGCATAAAAATACAGACATTGATTATCTTTTTAAAGCTGGTGTGATATCCCGGGAATTCTCAAAGTCCCGCCCCGGCCCCCGAGATCGCATTTCACTTGATTAAAAAAAAAATATAATCTTTTAAAGTTTCGGTGCTGTCATTGCTGTGATAAGGAGTCTTATGCTGTGTTTACACCAAGAAGCACGGGGTTTTGCTATACTGCGCCAAAAGGAATCATGTCTGGTTCTGTTAAATGAAGCAGTAACTCTGAACAAAATCACCCAAAAAAGTTATTCTTATGTCAAAATCAAGAGTAATAAAATAAACAGTAGAATTCAACACTACAGTAAAATTCAACACAATATCACTTTTCTAGGATAATGAAAGAGCACTTGAATTAGCTCTATTCAGCCAAAGGGGAAATGCCATGACATTCCCCTCAGTCAGTAACAAGTCGATGGAATGTTCCTAGGGCCTAGGCTTACTTCTCTTGAAAAATGAAATCTTGTAGAATTTTCTATAAAGTTGGTCAATGTTTTCCACAATTTTTGTTTATATTGGGCTGTCGTTCCCCAGCCCTTTCATAGACAAGGCTAATTTGTTCTCTGTTTATATGATAGGCCTATTCCTAGCCCATTCGGTAGCCAGCTAGTCAAACTCTGAAATTACATTACTCACTGGACATATCACACTGCAGGCAATATTACATTTTCAATCCCTGCTGCAAAGCCACATAATTATTCTATGACAAGTCACAAACAAATAGAGCATTTTATACTATCATCATCTTAATGAAGTCGTGAGCAATATACACTGTCAGCACTACCACTGTGTTTCAAGAACACGTGACACTAACTTATAAGTTTATAGTCTGACATGAAAATCTGACATGAGATAATTATTTCATGTCAGATTTTATGACTTGTCTTTGTCTGATATCACTACGATTACAGTCATGTGAAGTCAATTCAGAATTGTATATTTTAATGGAAAGAAATTTTACCCATACATGATTTTGTATAATTTCAAAGTATGTATATATATATATATATATATATATATATATATATATATATATATGCTTGGAAATTACACAAACTCATGCATGGGTAAAATTTCTTTCCATTAAAATATACAATATATATATATATATATATATATATATATATATATATATATATATATATATATATGTATATACATGTATATATTTAATTCACCTTGGAATTTTCCATGTGTTGGACTTTGAATATTATTATTATTATAAGAAGGAGTCTTGGATCCGCCATCTATAGTTCCAACAAGGTTTTTATTCACAAAATGTTTGACCCCCTTGGGCCTTCATCAGTGCATCCAAGTATACTAGTACAAAGTCTTTGCCTAAAGAATTAAAGACTTTTCATTGTACTATAGTATACACTACACTGACGAAGGCCCAGGGTGGCCAGCGGCTTGAACATTTTGTGAATAAAAATCTTCTTGTAGGAATTACAGATGGCGAATTCGAGACTCCTTCTTAATATGTATGTACATGTATATATAGCCTTTCTCGTATATGTAGGCCTAATATATATATATATATATATATATATATATATATATATATATATATATATATGTATATATATATGTATATATCAGGGCTCCACATTAACTTTTATTTTTGGTGGCCTAAAGGCAAACATCCGACCTTTTTTGGTGGCCCGATCAGGCCATCAAATTCTACATTCTGAAATTTTGGTGGCCCGACGTGCGTTTTTGGTGGCCCCGGGCCACCGGGCCACCGTTAGTGTCGAGCCCTGTATATATACATATAAATATATATATATATATATATATATATATATATATGAGAAAGGAAGGAGAAAATCGGTGCGTAGCTTTGACATTATTATTCCTCTTACTGTTCCTCCTTTTCGGAAAAGCGCAAGAGTTGAAAAATTGGTCTCCGCCGGGACTCGAACCCGGGTCTTTGGCATGGAACGCCAACGCCTTAACCGCTCGGCCACGGAGACGTCATAGCGGTTCTGGCAGACCCAAGCTCGAATACCCGACGGACCAACCTTTCAACTATTTGACTTTATGCACACGTTCCTTTTTGGGGCAGAGAGTTATGAATAATAACCAGCCGCGTGCCTCAGCTGGATCTTCTAATGAGATTCACGTAGCGGTGAATTGGGATAATGTTTTTTGTGAAAGAAGTCACCACTACAACAGCTTTTTGGCTTCTCCTGGATAATTTTGCATATGTGAGATATGAGAAAGGAAGGAGAAAATCGGTGCGTAGCTTTGACATTATTATTCCTCTTACTGTTCCTCCTTTTCGGAAAAGCGCAAGAGTTGAAAAATTGGTCTCCGCCGGGACTCGAACCCGGGTCTTTGGCATGGAACGCCAACGCCTTAACCGCTCGGCCACGGAGACGTCATAGCGGTTCTGGCAGACCCACAGTGGCGTATCTAGGGAAAACGGCGCCCGGGGCAAGCACGAAAATTGCGCCCTAATTTCTGAAAAAGTGTTCAACCCCATCCCCATCCCGGTAGGGACTTTAAACAAAAGTCCACATGATGCTTTTTCAAGCACTTAAAAGGGATCTTTTGAGGGTGATTTAAATGTAATGAATTTTGATAGATTTTGACGAGCGAGAGTAGCGAGCGAGCCGAAAATTTTTGTATTTCAGCTTACAAAACATGGAATTCTTGTCTTTTTTTGCTTACCAAATCTTACAATTCTAATCAAGATATAGTGACAGCCTTATAGAATTTATCGATTTACACCAAAAAACTGAGGACTTTAAATACTCTAAATTAGTGCGCGCGAGTGAGCTGAAATTTGTAAATGTCGTCATCATCACGTATTGTTCTTATTTTTTTTTTTGTATAAATTTTGGCGAGCGAGCGCAGCAAGCGAGCCGAAATTTTTTTTTTTTTTTGTATTTCAGCTTACAAGTCATGAAACTCTTGTCATTTTTTGCTTATCAAATCTTACAATTCTAATCAAGATATAGTGACAGCCTTATAGATATCGATATACACCAAACAAACTGAGGACTTTAAATACTCTAAATTAGTGCGCGCGAGTGAGCTGAAATTTGTAAATGTCGTCATCATCACGTATTGTTCTTATTTTTTTTTTGTATAAATTTTGGCGAGCGAGCGCAGCGAGCGAGCCGAAAATTTTTGTATTTCAGCTTACAAAACATGGAATTCTTGTCATTTTTTGCTTATTAAATCTCACAATTATAGTGACGACCTAATAGATAACGATTTATACCAACAAACTGAGGACTTGAAAAAATATTCTAAATTACTACGAGCGAGTGAGCCGAAATTTGTATATTTCTGCGTCATCATTACGGTTTTTTTTCTTATCTTTTTTGATTTTTTTTTTTTTGCGCCCCCTCCCCCGTATGTTGGAAACCGTTGGCGTCCTCTTTTGATCCAATCGATGATCGCTTCAGAACGAATGAAATTGCAGTCGCTGCTCCGTGTAACATTATACTGCTAAATATAAAATGACATGAGTGAACACAATAGACATTATCATTTCGTCCGCGTCATCGTCACGTTTTGTTCTTATCTTCCTCTCTTTTTTATACAAATTTTGGCGAGCGAGCGCAGCGAGCGAGCAGAAAATTTTCGTATTTCAGCTTACAAATCATGAAACTCTTGTCATTTTTTGCTTATTAAATCTTACAATTCTAATCAAGATATAGTGACGGCCTTGTAGATAACGATTTATACCAACAAACTGAGGACTTGAAAAAATACTCTAAATCAGTACGAGCGAGTGAGCCGAAATTTGTATATTTCCGCGTCATCATTACGTTTTGTTCTTATCTTATTTGATTTGTTGTTTTTTTGCGCCCCCCCCCCATGTTCGAACCCGTTGACGCCCTCTTTTGATCCAATTGGCGATAGCTTCAGAACGAATGAAATTGCAGCCGCTGCTCCGTGAAACATTTTGCCTGCTAAATATAAAATGACATGTGTGAACACAATAGACACTGTCATTTTGTCATCATCACGTTTTGTTCTTACCTTCTTTTTTGTATAAATTTTGGCGAGCGAGCGCAGCGAGCGAGCCGAAAATTTTTGTATTTCAGCTCACCGAACATGGAATTTTTGTGTGAACACAATAAACACTGTCATTTTGTCCGCGTCATCATGTTTTGTTTTTAATCTTGTTTGATTTGGTTTTCTGCCCCCCCCCCCCCCCACCATTCTCCCTCCCCCTTCCGGGCGAGTTTTCTTTTCTTCTTCTTCTTCTTCTTCGTTTTTTTTTCTTCTTCTTCTTCATTTTTTTTTCGTTTTTTTGCGCCCCGAAGGAGTGGCGCCCGGGGCACGTGCCCCCCTTGCCCCCCCCCCCCTAGATACGCCACTGCAGACCCAAGCTCGAAAATCCGACGGACCAACCTTTCAACTATTTGACTTTATGCACACGTTCCTTTTTGGGGCAGAGAGTTATGAATAATAACCAGCCGCGTGCCTCAGCTGGATCTTCTAATGAGATTCACGTAGCGGTGAATTGGGATAATGTTTTTTGTGAAAGAAGTCACCACTACAACAGCTTTTTGGCTTCTCCTGGATAATTTTGCATATGTGAGATATGAGAAAGGAAGGAGAAAATCGGTGCGTAGCTTTGACATTATTATTCCTCTTACTGTTCCTCCTTTTTGGAAAAGCGCAAGAGTTGAAAAATTGGTCTCCGCCGGGACTCGAACCCGGGTCTTTGGCATGGAACGCCAACGCCTTAACCGCTCGGCCACGGAGACGTCATAGCGGTTCTGGCAGACCCAAGCTCGAATATCCGACGGACCAACCTTTCAACTATTTGACTTTATGCACACGTTCCTTTTTGGGGCAGAGAGTTATGAATAATAACCAGCCGCGTGCCTCAGCTGGATCTTCTAATGAGATTCACGTAGCGGTGAATTGGGATAATGTTTTTTGTGAAAGAAGTCACCACTACAACAGCTTTTTGGCTTCTCCTGGATAATTTTGCATATGTGAGATATGAGAAAGGAAGGAGAAAATCGGTGCGTAGCTTTGACATTATTATTCCTCTTACTGTTCCTCCTTTTCGGAAAAGCGCAAGAGTTGAAAAATTGGTCTCCGCCGGGACTCGAACCCGGGTCTTTGGCATGGAACGCCAACGCCTTAACCGCTCGGCCACGGAGACGTCATAGCGGTTCTGGCAGACCCAAGCTCGAATACCCGACGGACCAACCTTTCAACTATTTGACTTTATGCACACGTTCCTTTTTGGGGCAGAGAGTTATGAATAATAACCAGCCGCGTGCCTCAGCTGGATCTTCTAATGAGATTCACGTAGCGGTGAATTGGGATAATGTTTTTTGTGAAAGAAGTCACCACTACAACAGCTTTTTGGCTTCTCCTGGATAATTTTGCATATGTGAGATATGAGAAAGGAAGGAGAAAATCGGTGCGTAGCTTTGACATTATTATTCCTCTTACTGTTCCTCCTTTTCGGAAAAGCGCAAGAGTTGAAAAATTGGTCTCCGCCGGGACTCGAACCCGAACAAAAAACATTATCCCAATTCACCGCTACGTGAATCTCATTAGAAGATCCAGCTGAGGCACGCGGCTGGTTATTATTCATAACTCTCTGCCCCAAAAAGGAACGTGTGCATAAAGTCAAATAGTTGAAAGGTTGGTCCGTCGGGTATTCGAGCTTGGGTCTGCCAGAACCGCTATGACGTCTCCGTGGCCGAGCGGTTAAGGCGTTGGCGTTCCATGCCAAAGACCCGGGTTCGAGTCCCGGCGGAGACCAATTTTTCAACTCTTGCGCTTTTCCGAAAAGGAGGAACAGTAAGAGGAATAATAATGTCAAAGCTACGCACCGATTTTCTCCTTCCTTTCTCATATCTCACATATGCAAAATTATCCAGGAGAAGCCAAAAGCTGTTGTAGTGGTGACTTCTTCCACAAAATATATATATATATATATATATATATATATATATATATATATATATATATATATATATATATATATATGTGTGTGTGTGTATTAGACCTACATATACCGGTATTACATATAATAGTCGTGACGGAGGAAGAACGGCTGCTAGCAGGCATTGCAGTAGTTCACAAGAAGACCTGTAAAAGGGTCGTAAGCTTGGCAACAAAAGGCAATAAGTGAAATACTGCAACGTCTGCTAGCAGCCCTTCTTCCTCCGACACGACTATACTTAGTTACAATGCAGCACCCATTACGTATGAGGCCAAGCCCACTTCACGTTATATATATGTGTACAGTACATTCTGATGAGAACACTTGAACTATGAATCAGCATATATATGTTATGTTGTTTATTGACTCATCATACGCTGAAAAGTAATGATAAATGCGATGCTCTCATTAATTTTTTTAAAGATTTTACATTCCATGAAGACGGCATATGTACATGTAGGCCTACTTTCATGCTTAAAATGGAAAACAAATGTATTAAAAGAGATTGATGGTTTAGGATTCGCATACAATTCTTTATTCCAAAGGTGCACTATTGAAGTTGTAGTAATTCTGAAGGTTCTTTATTGCCAAGGCTCGCTATTCCAAAGATTTGTTATTCCAAAGGGTCATCAATCCGAAAACGAAATAAGGTTCGTTATTCTGAAGGTTCATTAATCTGACAATGAAACCCCCCCCCAAAAAAAAAAAAAAAAAAACCCAAACATTTGTAATTCCGAAAGTGAAATGAGGTTTGTTAATACGAAAACAATATTAGGTCTATAATTTCGAATTTTTTACTACAGTATAGGCCATTCACCAGTTGTCACTTGAGGATTAACGAGCCTTCGGAATAACAAAGACTCCTATCGTACTTTCGGATAAATGAAAATGATGAACCTTAAGAATAACGAACCTTCGGAATATTGCCACATGATCAGAAATGACTTCGCTATATAATAATTCCAATATATAACCATATTCGTTATAAGCGAATTTTACACCAGTTTAAGATTTTAATGTTCATAATTTTGGGATCTGAATTTTTACTTAGTTATAACGAAATTTTGTTTTAACCGCGCTCGCTGTTAACGGGAGAGAACAGTACTTGATTGTGTACATAAATTACACTGATTTTGGGAAGGATGAAAAAATTCTTGTTTGGTCCATGGCTTTGACCCTTCCCATCAAACACAATTTGTAGAATTTGAGAGCAATGACAGACAAAAGACAGTTTGTTTCTTTTTGCTTTTTTTAAAAGGTAAATTTTACAATGCTTCCACAATTTAAATACATTGTATCATATAGAATTTCTGCATTTTGGTAATACACGTAGTCACATATGAAGAAAACATCTTTATAATATTACAAATGTACATACAATGTACTTTGCAATGCATAATAATGTTATTTGAAAATCATCAATTGTCACTGAGGCTAACTAAAAGATGAGTTTACCTGCATCACTGAACTAGAACCAGTGAAAGACTTCATGCTGACAAATACATGTAATAACTACATTGTACATGATTTACCATGTGTATGTATCTTATCACTCTGATACTTTATATGGACACATCTAGGTCCACTGTGGGATCGCATGGCCTATCATTAAGCCCTGCATATATCAAGTCAATTCTACTTCAGTATCAACAACAAAATGATAACTTAAATTTGCTATTCCGTGATGAACTACACCCTGTCTAAATATGAAGGGATTCTAAAGAGGTTTAAAAGAGAACACCTCTGTCACTACGCCCTGTCTGTTGGCTCTTCACCAATTTGTGCTAGGACCAATTATCTCAGACATGTCAAGGTCAGAGAGCAGCTAGGCATGAGATTTTGTGGTGCATCAGTGCCACCCAAACAGCCAATGCGAGGGGGTCTCCCTCCTTCCACGGTTAGGTCAAGGAGATTCGAGAGATGGAGTTACAACTGACTATAATTATTCAATCAGCTGTCAGTTTTTTATGGATGGACAAAAGAATTCCACAGGTGCATTTGTGCCTTTGATGTTCGATGCTTGAAGCCGCCATCTTTCTGAGCAATCTGAAGATTCTTTTTTAACGCTAACATAATATCGGGTATGCTTGCTCGTTGAAATATCAAATGCAATGAAATTTCACCTAATGATAAAGCATATAAAATAAAAGTCAATTCCATTCGAAAATATGTGCAAAAGTGTAAATCTGAGCTATATTTTGTGAAAGTGTTTGAAATCTTACCCTCATGGAAAGCCAGTTTTATCACTTTTCTGATTATTTCTGCCAAATGAAACTAATATGGTATCATCTTCAAGTATAGTTCTTTATAAATTAATTATGTCAGATTAGCGTACAGACACGTACAGTCGAGTAATTTTGATATCTATTTCAGCAATATTTTAGCAATTTCTATTCGCGCACCCCCGTCCCTTTAATTACCATTGTCTACCACCCATCGTTTGTAAGTAGGGATAGCGAAAAGTAATTACCATCATAAAGACATATCTTATCTTCCTTAGACAGTGGCTGGTCATTATGCAATGAGACGTGAATTCATTTTTTTTTTCCAATCGGGGGGGGGGGGGGGGGGGGCAGATCCAGTTTGACACATACTTCAAATATTTTTGAGTGGCGGCTTTGAGCATGGGATCAAAGCGAATAAGACTGTTGTGACTCCATTTCTCAAACCTCCTTGGTTAGGAGCTTGAGCATCTTTAAGCTGTAAATTGTGCAATCTGGTGCATACTAGATGCCGTATTTTGGCTATTTCTCACTGGAAAAAATAAAAAATGTCTAAAAATGTGACTCTTTTGGTAGTGGGAAATCCATGATTTGGGTTTTTTGAATAGGTTGGAAAGCGTTTTTTTTCTTCTGAAAAGCTCTTCGTATATGTTCTACATGTGTTCTTGAAAAGTAAATGGCAGGGTTTAATTCGTGAATACTGCAGTAATCTTCCTCGTTTATTGAACCATCCTGAAGAATGAACATTTTCGTTTGTAAAACACAGAGTAAAATGATTGAACAAAATCATGTTGTATAAAAAGCGTTATTTATTTATTTTCTTTTTTTTTCTAAACACCGGAGTAGGAAGAGTAACATGCATTATTTAACTTGCTGGGAATTTTCTGCTCTTGGTGCACAGCAGAATTGCGATGATTTCACTTATTTCGGCTGTAATTGTTTGTGGATGTATGCTCCTGAAGGGGTTAAAATGCGATCTCTATTTTCTCCCGAAAATCTCTTTGCATTTTGTATATGCGTTCTTGAAAGATACACAACAGGGCTGAATTCGTGATCCTTTTCACGCATATCTCTACCTCATCACAGACCATTCTGGAAGAATGAAAATATTAAATTGTGAAATGCAGTGTAAATGATAATGAACAAAATCAGATCTATCAAAACATTAGTTATTCAACGTGTTGTTATTTTCACCTGGCAGGATCGCGATGATTTCATGAATTATTTCGGCTTTAATCTGTTACATAATGCTGTACACGCCAACGCTTACTAAGCAGCAAAACAACTGGACGTCAGAACTGAAAATAGAAAGGATATAATGAGCTGCACATGCATTCCAAAAATATATTCGTCCATTTTCTGCCATGAGTTTCATTAGATGAAAAGGTTTTGAATGGGTATGTCTTTTTTCATTCATTCATGTGTATTTCAAGAAAAAAAAATCAAATGATTATGTTCAATGATCATGATTTAAGAAATTGGAGGGTATTCGTGTATCTTATCGCTTGTTTCATTCGAAAACACGACAAGAACTCGGTTGTTCGTCACTGATAATGGGGGACTAAGAGAAATAACGGCGGGACTGAGCCTAGCATGCTTGTTTCCTCTTCCCGTTTCAGATAATTCATGTAGAGAGACGGCATGGGGATCTTTATACATCTACAATACACATGTTTCTACGCACATTACTGCGCTTGGCACAGATTTACAGAATGGGAAAGAGAATACATTGATAGCCTGAATTTGGTATTAAATTTTTCGTTTGTTGCGTGTTTGAAAGCGGCAGGTCAAGAAATGGAACCTTGTAGTATCCGATCAGATTGCTTATGTTTTTCTTCATCACGATGCACTGAAAATGTCCTCATTATAACCAGAATCTCATTATAACCAAGGTCATTATAACAGATTCATTCTTTCATATAGGTTTAAACACAAAGGAAAATGGGACTGACCCGATCACATTGTTGAAAGCGGTTCCTGATTTCAACCAAACTCGTTATGATGAGCTTTCATATTTGACTGTATCTCCTGTCATATGCGCTTACTGCAGGAAGTAATATACAAATTTAAGGAACACTACCTATACCCCCCCCCCAAAAAAAAAAAAAAAAAAAAATCTGTCCGTTTGTTGACAATACAAATAAAGGCATTAGATGAGGTACTGGCATGGAGGTACAAACAAACACTGTACCTCCATGGCACTGGGCCTTATGAGAGAATTCTGCACTGTTGAACATTGATCATGGGAAGTTATTAATTTGCATTATTGCTACTGCTCATCTTTAAGAGTTTCTATTTTGTTTCTTCAGGAATTGCTATCAAAGATAATTACAGAAAAAGTAGACAGGGATATTTTATAAGAAAATGAAATATTGTCCATCTGAAAATGTACACATGCTGTGGCCTCGTTCTTTGTTTCATCATGGACAACACATTCTCCAATGAAAAGAACTGCAGGTGAAACAAGAGACCCGCGGGTCTAGCGCTCACCTGAGTATCGCAAGTTCACCTTTCACGCAGTCACTAATCTAAATTATTCACAGCTCTACTAAAATTTGACCAGGCATTCTCAAGTAGAAGATGAAAATGTACAATAAGGGCCCAAATTTTTTAAGATTCCTTCATTTGGGGGGATTGGGGCACCCTGGGGCCCTCTGGGTGGGGCATGGTGCCCATTTTGATAAATTGAGATCCTGACCCCCTAGGGATGCTACCTGCCAAGTTTGACAAAAATCCATCATGAGGTTTTCAGGAAGAAGATGAAAATGTACAAGAGGGGCACCCCTGGATCTGCTATGAACAAACTTTAAACTACAGTCATTAATGTACTTACTCATAGTATTATCTTAGCTCTATAACTTCTGATTCTAGAAAAGATTTTTAAAGATTCCTTCATTTTGGGGGGTTTGGGCCCCCCTGGGGCCCCCTGGGTGGGGCATGGTGCCCATTTTAACAAATTGAGATCCTAACCCCCTAGGGATGCTACCTGCCAAGTTTGGTGAAAATGGGTCATGGGGTTCTCAAGAAGAAAATGAAAATGTACAATTTAGGCCCCATGAGGACCCCTCCCCACCCCCCTCCCCTGGGTCCCAAGGGGGGCACCCCTGATTCTGCCATGAACAAACTTGAAACTACAGTCATCCATGTACTAACTCATAGTATTAACTTAGCTCTATCACTTCTGGTTCTAGAGAAGAAGATTTTTACAGATTCCTTAATTTTGGGGGGTTTGGCCCCCCCTGGGGGCCCCCTGGGTGGGGCATGGTGCCCATTTTAACAAATTGAGTTCCTAACCCCCTAGGGATGCTACCTGCCAAGTTTGATGAAAATCGGTCTTGGGGTTTTCAAGAAGAAGATGAAAATGTAAAAAGTTTACGCACGACGGACGATGGATGACGCACGCCGGACGCCGGATGCCGGATGAAGGGCGATCGCAATAGCTCACTTGAGCCTTTGGCTCAGGTGAGCTAAAAAGGGTTAGGTACCGAGAAGACTTGGGTTCTCAGTGATGTACATTCCTAGCAAGCACACTAGTGATAATGATACTGATGACGTTATTCAGTTATTAAACAGAACCAAAAGTCTCTATCTGCTTGAGATCAGATGCAAAAAGTAATTTTAGTGCCTTGGGTATTCATCATCTCTGGGCTCCTGATTTAGTGATGTTCTTGATCTGATCAACATTGTGATCTACAGCCTTCTCAAGAAAATCCAACCATTGGGAATCCTCATCTCTCACAAAGTGGGACTCCCTGGAAGCACCCAAGATTTTGTGTAGTACCTCAGACACAAGGGATGCCTGGATCATTGGGGAAATAGAAGAAAACACACAACATGAACAGTTTGGTAATGCACATGTGTGCATTACAGAATGTTAAATCGAGTGTCTTTAATCACACTTGAAAACCTATCACAGTAAATAATCCTCTCACGATTTTGTTTGAAATGAAAATAAAAAGATTTGTAACACAATGAATACAAAATGTATATCTTTAATCACACCAGCGAACTTCACAGAGTAGATAATCGTCTCATGAATTTATCTGAAATGAAAATGAGAAAGTGCAAACACAGGAAAATACAAATAATCTTTCATATTCTGAACTATCAAAGCCATAAAGGCTCTGATCTTGATATTCTACGAGTACCAAGGCGGCCTCATTTTAAGTGATGCAGAATGAGCAATTTCCATGCTTTCAACGGATGCACATTCCAGACACAGTTCTTTGTATGCTTCATGTTGTTTGTCTGTGCACAAAGTTGGTGTGATTTTACATCCTTCATGATTTTCATGCTTTAATTATGTATGTGGCCACTGAACACAAACATTTTACCAAAATCCAATCAGGTTAATCTTCACATAGTAACTCATACATACATGTATATTCTGCTTCATTAACAATACCTGAAGTTGTTCTTCAGTTTTCATGGCACCACAGCAATTGTACGCAAATAGTCAGACAAACACACAATCCACTATCCTAATATCCCTAGCACCACCACAAAGTGAAGGCATAAAACTAATCCCTGATATGTTCAAATAGAAGCATGAGTAAAGACTTCCAAGACTTACATTGGCTCTGACAACAGCATATCTCATGGGAGCATAGAGACAGGAGACAAGTTCATCCAGGTTGGGACTGATCTCTTCAGATAACTCATAAATATGATCCAGCTGTGATATGTGCACCATCTCTTCATGCTTTCCATTCTTTTTGATTGCTTCAGACACTTTCTGCAGGAGATGAATATCAAAGGTAAATCTAATTTCCCCACAGTCAAAGCATAATTGAGAGGGTAAGGTAAAACTTTTCTAACTACATATAAATGACATTACTCAGACTATTTGAATGTTTTCATGTGGTGAGCAACACCATGCAAGGACCAAATATGCACACACACACACAAACATACACACACACATAGAATGAAATTAATTAATCATCCACACAACTACAGATAAGTACATTAGTTTTTGTCATGCAGATTCACACATGAATCACAATAAAGACACGGTAGATGCAGCTGTTAATATACTTGATCAATGCTTTGTTATAAATACATGTATGTTAATACAGGGTATGATTACAGAAACTGCTTGACAGAGAAAAATGTTACCAATAATATTAACAGCTTGTAGCACAATGCAGTGCAAGTACATCAGGGACTGTATGGGTTGTAGATCATTGGTTGGGTCAAGGGAGCCCCCCCCCCCCCCCCCCTTTTCCCAGCAGAACACTTAGGAAATCACGGGTTTTGCTCTACACTGTATTTCTTTTTTTATGTGACACATATATCTTTGTTATCCCAAGTACTGACACTTCTCATTAATTTGCTGGCTGATACACACGAGTAACATGGAACAAGCCTTGATAATCTCATTTCTGGACTTACCTTTACACAAGCTTTGCAGGCATTGGCTAGTCCAAGACATGGATGAACAACAGCTCTGTCTTGATCTGACCACACTGCATCATCTTCATGGTCAGTTGGCTGCTGACCTCCTGAAAGCAGGAACTCTAACTCATCCAGCCCTCCTGCACTGCTCCCATCAGAGTTCTTGGCCTACAAAACAGACATTTACCTGTATTGTACTTTGCTGGCTGTAATTCAAATCAGGACAGTTAAGTAAGACTTTCACAAGTATCTATGCACTCAAAATAGGCAGTGCTGGTACCGTTATTTTTGGCAATGACACTAATCAATTGTTATTCAAGTATCTACAAAAAGTTTACAGACTTGGTGCACTTACCACATCATTCTTACCAATAAATTATCATACATTCTCATGCACTGCAAAGGGATATATCTGACAAAAACTCACCATTTAAACAAATATTACAGACAGCTGAATTATGGGACATTGAATTTACTGGAGAATGAATTAAGAGTGTAAGGTGAGATGGGTACATAAAAATCCAGAATGGATGAAACTTTTCCCAAATTTCCTTCTCACCTCATTTAGCTCCTCCACTGCATCCTTGACCAGCCCTCCCACAGCCTTCAGTTCTTTTAATGTGGCATCTTTGTTATTTTTTGCTGCAGTTTGGATGGTGTCACAAGATGCCCATACAGCTCCTGTTGATTGTAACTGTTCCTCACTTCTACAACAAACAAATGTTAGGAAACATTCAAAAAATGGGAATTACACGAACAGTGGGAATTACACAAACTGCATAAGGTGACTGCATGCAATAATTTATTAGTGAACAATTGAAAAAAAAAAATCTTTTCACTTATAACTCACTTTTTTTTCACTAATAAATAATATTCATTCTGGTCAGTTTTTCTGTTTGCGTCTGTTAGCGTTTGCATGCAATAATGATACAACGGAGAAATCGGAAGTCATGGCAATAGTCATCTGTCTGTAACTACTGCAAATAATACTTGACACATAAATTCATGCAGATTGGAATGTTATGCTTCAGATTTACCCTGTCTATATAAAACCTAGACTAGCCAACAAAATCTGACAGAAAGTTTGATGCTATAATCAAGAAACTATCTTCTGACAGCATCTCATGACGTCTTATCACGAGCTACTGCATATGTTATATATTTCAATTTTAATTGTTTGTTTTGAAATTTGTAAGTCAACTTATATTTATGAAATTGATATCATGTCATAGTATTGCCCCCAGTAACACACATACCGTACTACCTGTCATGTACATCATCCTCATAGTGGGGGGAATCGCCGAATTCCAGCACTGTGGGATAAAATTGCAAATCTAACCACTTCCTACATACATGACATATACAACACTACTCATCTTCTTCTAGTCTGACACTGTAAGAATTTACCCTTGATAGTTGGCACTTTTAATCCTCAAAGAGAGTTCCTTGATGCCTTCAACAAGGTCAATCACCAGATTCCTTGTGTGTTTCCTGAGGGCCAGTCCTGTGAGAAACAGATCCAAGACACAAGGCTTTGTCTAATATGGCTATTTCATGCAGCTAAATGGATGATCTCATCATATCCGTGCGAGTTACAGTAAGGCACGGTCCTAAACTCGGGTATTGAAGAGAGCATGACGTTTATTGTAGTTCATTGAAATATGAGTGTATGGCAGCTTCATGCAAATTATTTCCTTCTCATGAAAATACCTAATTTCACAATCTACTGAAGCAAAATGATTCTGCACACACAAAAAGTTAGTTAACATTTGGCTGTTTCTATCATCACAGCAAAGAGACTTTGTCTATGCTCCTTTAAGTATCACATTTAATCACTCTCATTTCAACTGAAACATAACCATACAATGTAACAGGTGCATATCCTCATTATACTTGTGAAGAAGAGTCACTAATACAGGTAAAACTTGCCTCACTACATTTGCAGTATATCATCATGGCAGTGTTGACTGCATCAAGTCTTACAGAGATGATTCTAGCTTTGAACCTTTGCACAAGATTTTCTTTTTTTTTTAATCAAATCTCAAATGAGCATTCTATTTCTTTGCACATATCAATCTTATGTTTGTTGCCTAAATAGAAATAAAATGACAACTTTGAATTAACACTTGCAATGGGTTAAATGTAGCTTAACACTAAAAAAAAAGAAATATATATATATATATAGTCACTTTGAATTTCAGAAAAATGCGAAAAGGGCATTACCACATTCCTTTGGGAGAGAGTAATAGAATGAAACCAGGGTGATGGTCTTCATCTCAACAGAGCTGAGCAGAGACTGGCATTCCTGAGCACTGGGTGGTGGAGGACTGGTGAAACAGGCTGCTAGTTTGGTTGCTTCAAAGGACATAGCCTTGAACACAGTCTCTGTAGAATTCAGAAACCAAAATCAAAGGTGTCTACTAGGGTTCCTTTCTCTCACAATAAAATGTTGACCTAGTCCCTTTCCCTGCAAATTAAGCTATACCCCTTCAAAAGCAAAGCCTACTTATAACAAATTATCTACGTCATGAATATGTCTCACAATGAAAAACTATTCTGGTTCTGTACCCTAATGAATAACATCCATATCTTTTGTATCAACAAAACTACACTATTTGGCCATTTATTACATTGGATAAGTACAATTTTGTTGATTGAAATTCAAATAAAATTTACCAGATTAGTGTGGCACGTAGAGTACTGTACATGCCATATATTTTGCGAGTCTAAAATTTCGCGAATCGGGAACTCCTGACAATTTCGCGAGTGGTTAAATTTGCGATCATGGAGTCTTGTACTGGAACGGAAAAGTGTACACGCGTGCGTTACATTCACATCGGGATCAGGGTCAATACTTTTGCGTGTCTGTAATTTTGCGAATAGCACCTGACTCACAAAATTCGCGAGAATAAAAACCTCGCGAAATATTTGGCGTATACAGTATTCAGTCTCCTTATCCATAACAAGATAACATACAGTTATTTCCCCCAAAGTTTAAAGTTCCTTTAATGCTTTATGAGAGCCACCATACTTTTCAGTGTGCTGTATTAAAGCTGACGCACTCACTTTAGTGTGAAATATCACAACAATAAAAAGTAAAAAAAAAAAAAAAATTATATTGGCATAGTGATCAATATTCATCAATGATCTCTTTAGGCTATGACAAAGGAGGTTTTATACCTGGAGTTCCAACTGGCTGTAATTATTCGAACAGTTGTCAGATTTCTATTGAGGTACAAAAGAATTCCACAGGTGCACTTGTGCCTTTGATGATCGATGTTCGACACTGCCATTTCATTTCATTTCATTTATTTCCACTTTCATAATTGGTTTACAAACTTTGCATTAAAAACAAACAGGCAGACAAACAAACAAACAAAAATACATGGTGTCAAATATGATAGTGGCGGAATCATGGGAAGCACAAAGTAGGCTTATTGAAAATGATCCCTTAAGAAATACAGGACCTTGATGTAAAACAGCATTCACTTGCTGATCTTGTTATCCTGTCAAAATATGTTGAAATAAATAAATAAATAAATAAAAATATTGTGATGTAAATATATGTAATCATTTATAATCATTGGTTTGTAACTGAGTTGAAACAAACATGAATACAAAATACGATAAGATTTACAACTTGAATCAATAAAAAAACGGATACGTGAAGATATGAAAATAGAGAAGAAAAGAAGAAACTCCATATTTAACTATTCGTCAGCTTGTAACTTAATTGCATCAAAGAGATGTTGTTTATATAATCTTTTAAATTGTCTTACGGTCTTACTGATCCTGAAAATTATATTCAAATTATTCCATAAAATAGTACCTTTATAAAATATTGATGACTGCGTACATGATGTGCGATTTAATGGGGGATGAATACTCTGAGCATTTCTGGTATTATAATCATGAATTGAACTATTATCCGTCCATCAGAGGACCAGGCAGCTGTGATGTTCTTTGCAGCACGAGCCAGTGACAGCAGTCTTTGATTTCTTTTTGTCAGGTCTTCTGCGATGACAATCCCTGATCCCTTTAGCTTTTTACGATTTGTGATGATTTCCTTCCTCTTTCTGTAGCTGTTTAGCTTCATGATGATCGGTCGAGGACGGGCTTTCTGTGAGGATGAGCGACCAGACTGTGAGGCAGACTCGCGAGTGCTTCCAGTGCGATGGGATCGGTCGATGTCTTTCACTGGATCCAGGGACACGCCCAGCTTGGACTGGATGACCTCGGTGACCAGCGTGTCGGTATTCTCTCCTTTCTTTTCTTCCAGGCCAAAGATCCGGAGACATGATCGACGTGAGTATTGTTCCAGGCTGTCTACTGTGTGCTCCAATCTGCTGATGTTTTGTTCCTGGTGAAGGACCTTTTCGCCAAGCCTTTTAACCTCTCTATCCTTCTCTTCCAGGTCTCTTTTCAGATCGAAGACTTCCCCTTGCACTTGTTCCAGGAGCTCATTGAGTTTCTTCTCAATCGCATTGCCGACAATGCTCTCCAGCAAGTGAATGAACTCTTCATTCTTCACCAGATCAGCCATCACTTGAGTAGCGATAGCAGCTGATTGTCTTGTGGTGGTACTTGTTGAAGCTTCAGTAGGCATAGTGAATGAGAAGTGTAGCAACCAAGTACACAATAACAGAAGGAAATGAGGGTGTGCCTCTAAGTTTGGTATTCACAGGTGATCAAGAGAAAAGGTCTGCTTCTAATGTTACAGTTTCAAAAGGTCAAATTCTGGCTGAGCCCCATAGACTAGAGTGTGCACAAGTTACATCTCAGAGTTGAACACGTGGGACTAACCGAGTAATGGTGTATCAAAACTTACTTGAGAGTCACATTTCCAATCCACTTTTACTCCAAGTTCCAGAAATATCACAGAATCATTTTTGTCCAAGTAGGCTGACAACTGTTCCAGAGAAGTTGCTGAATATGTGGAGTCAGTGATGTTGAGTGACCAAGGACATAATATGGAGTAATTTGACAGCAACTTTGAGGCCAACTTAGTTGAGTGCACACAAAAGTATATATCTTGCTGAGCAATCTGAAGATTCATTTTGAACATTATCATAATGTTGGCCATATTTTGCTTATCTATTGAATGAAATGAAATTTCACTTAATGATAAAGCATGTAAAACAAAAGTCAATCCCATCCAGAAATTTGTGCAAAAGTGTAAATCAGAGCTGTATCATGTAAAAATATTTAAAAATAGTACCATCCTGGAAAGCTGGTTTTATCACTTTTCCGCTTAATTTCCACAAATGAAACTAATATGGAATAATCTTCAAGTATAATCCTTTATTGATATATATCCCATTAGTGCCCGCGTATGCCCAGTCGAGTAATTTTCATCTCTATTTCAGCATTTTTTGCTCAATTTCTATTCGCGCATCCTCATGTCTGTACCACCTACCTTTTATAAGAAGGGATAGTGAAAAGTAATTACCATCACAAAGACATATCTTCCTTTGAAAGTGGTTGGTGATTATGCAATGAGACACGAGTCAATTGCCTTCCTATCTGCGCGGCAGATCCTGTTTGGCATATGCTTCAAATATTTTTGAGTGGCGGCTTCGAACATGGGATCAAAGGGAAGAACACTGTTGTCACTCCATCTCTTGAACCTCCTTGCTATGACATTGTAGCACTGTATACAGTGTTATGTATTTCACTGTATTGGTTATTTTTTTTTTTTTTTTTTGGGGGGGGGGGGGGGACAGTTGTTAAACCCATACTAAATGTAAGGCATAAACTCTGACTACAGTAAGACTCTTTCTTGTACATACCCATTTTAATCCAGAACTCGGTCAAGTTGAAACTGTCAGCCATTTGTCTTGAGTCCTCATCTAATATAGGAAAATATAAACACTTGATGTTAATATACTGTACGAGCTGAAATTTTCACGGCATTACGAAGAAACTAGAAATACATGTTTATAATATTGAATTCTTTCCTAAACTATTCTAAATCAATTCGAGTATTTCATTTAAAATTTTACGGTGAAATAAACGAAAGGTGAAATGCGTTCTTCGTCTCTGAACTTCATCTTGCAACTAGAGCGGTGCCGAGCATGACTTCAAAGCGTAGTGGAATGCTAGACATCCCATTGTAACGCCTTGAACCCAAACATGTGTTTGCATGAATTACGAAAAGTTGCCACTCCATCTCTGTAACACCTCCCTGCTCTTATAGACCCCGTTTACAGTGCGGGGCTGGGCCGAGCTGCGGCCGAGCCCAGCCTCAATTGCGAGGTCGAGCCCCGCAATTTTGTCCGTTTACACTGCTGGGCTCAGCCGCGCTTTTGATTCAAACCTTTCAATATTTTGTTGTAGTGGTGCTCTGCTTTTAAACAAATGCAATTTGGTATAGTCTGGTTTTCAGACCAACTGAATTCCGTGGCGAAAAAGTTGCCGTTCGGGCAAAAGCCTTTGCCGAAGGAAAAAATCCTTTGCAGGACAAAACCACCTTAAACTCTACTAGTTTTCGACGTTGAGGGGGTTAATATCCTGAATAGCGAAATAGTACACGCAGAGGGTTTGGAAGCCAGACTAAAATTGGCCGCGCATTTGGCCCAGTTTGCATTTACACTGAGAAAAGGCTGGGCTCGGCTGCGGCCGAGACCACCTCCAGAGCGAGGCCAAATGCGAGGCCAATTTTGGCCCCGCATTTGGCCTTTTGCGCGTTTACACTGAAGCGGGGCTGGGCCGAGCCACGGCCAAGGCGCGGCCGAGCCTCGCACTGTAAACGGGGTCTTTGAGACCTTTTGATAAAATCGGATCATCAGACTGTTTCAAGTTTATAAGTTTTAACACTTTAAGATTAGAATGCACTTTTCCAAATGAAGTTCCTTTAGCCAAAACAGAATAGTTTGGTTTGGTTCAATCAGTCTGCTTAGGAACAATGATAGAAAGTTTGTTCTGATATCATATTCAGGTATTTCATATGTAGCAGACAAGGTGATAATAATATCACCCCACAGCAGTCACATAAGTTTGCACATTAACTTTCGTGGCAATCATATTTTGGGTCAGAATTAAGCAAACTTACAGCCCGATAGCTGTGAGGCTATCACAACCATACAACAATCTGAAGCAAGGGATACAGAATATTCTTATTTCCTTTCAATAAACACAGGAATTTAGTATTTATGTTTTCAGAGTAAAACTGTCGAGTCAAATAATGACATCATAACCTTAAAGGGACTGTACAGTACTGGTTGAGGTAGGGATTCATGTTTTGAACATTCCTAAGTGAGATAATGAAAAACCTCAAGATTATGAAATATGAAAGAGCATGTAATTTTAAGAAGGATTCAACGTTTATTTGATGAAAATTGGTTTTCAAATGGCTGAGATATCCAAAAAAGTGCTAATAATAAAAGGCGACATGCCCCAACTTTATTAGGATCTCTTTGTTTCACCTTGTTTTTGCATATCTCAGCCATTTCAAAACCGATTTTCATCGAATAAACTTTTGATACCCCTTAGAACTGCATGCTCTTTGACATCTCATAGAGTGGTTTCTGAACATCTCGCAAAATGTTAAAAGCTAAATCTACACCTCGACCAGAACTGTACACACCCTTTAATCTGCTTAAATTACACTGTTGTGACCAACAATCCTAGTTCCTGAAGGTATCTGAGACTTAGGCCTACCCATTTTTCTCAAGTTTATGTTTAATGAACTGCTACCATTCTGTATGTTTTAATTTACTCAATTTGATAAAGCTAACAAGGTGTTGACCTGCACTTTAATCAGTAATGGTCCTTTTCTGTTCTGTTTGTTTTGTTTTGCTTAAATTGTAACCCTATCATTCATCTGATCTTGTTCTGGGGAGAAACCTCTTTTGCATCAAGTTCAAGGAAAGGATTACGAAATGATCATTTTAAGATAAAAAATCAGAAAAAAAAAACATTGCTAAGGTTTATTGTAGCAACAAGAACTTTTATTCCTTTTTTCCCAATAACTTACCTTTTAACTTGGTAAGCACAAGTTGCATGTTGTCAGCAAAGCTTGTAAAAATCTCATCTCGGCTCTGCTCTAGTGCTGCCATCTTAACGTCTCAATTTTTTAGAAACACTCAGTTTACCTTCTGTTAACATGAGAGAACACCGGTAATGTATGTTAGTATGTATTCATTCTACAGACTTTTCCACTGACAGTTCAGATGGTTAGCTTTCGTGGGTGATGGAAAAAAAGGTACTTACCTAGCTATGATCTACTTGAATATTACAAGTCCAGAATTAAATTCTTACGGTGCCCCATTTTAAACATTTGATTCCAACTTATCACTTACAATTGTACTTGTCGACTTGGTCTGGAGAACTTCATACACCAAACACATTTTATTAATGATTACTTTTTGCACTCAGCAGTAGTGAATCAAACCTAACACTATAAAAACAGTTTTAAACCCATATAATAAAGCAGAAAACCTTTAAAAATGTGTGGCAGTGAGCTACAAGGCTCCTTGAAGTATATCCTTGATTATTGATTCAGAACTTTGACTATCATGCTCGAGACACTGAAGCTGCCTACTCATCAGCAGCAGAGATCATAGATGGCTGACCAAACTCAAGTTTCAGATCATGTCCAATTCAGAAGACATATGAGTGGAAATTAGCTTTATGTACAATTTAACACCAACTTCACACAAGAAAGCAAGAAGACAGTCATAGCCAAAACACAACAATCTCTCAAATCGTCAGATGCAACATATGGCCAAACACAAGGTGATCAGGAGAGCTCAAGTCACAATAAATAATTCAAAATATATGCATGACAATTGTGAAATAAAGAACAGCAGGACTAGACTTCCTTATGCCCCCATACCCCAACTTGCCAATTTGTGTGCGGCTATGTACATCCATGCATATTTAAGCTAACAAAGTTATAAGGGTAGACTAGTCTAGGATAGAGTGGAATGAAAATATTAGTGGGGGGGGGGAGACATACAACTGTAAGTCTTTCTTATTACAATGCCTTTTTTACGATGTGGTGTAAACTAAGGCCTATATGAGGAAACCTGATACTAGATAGCACTTCAGGTCAAAGTTTCCTTCAAACGGTCTTATGTTTACAAAAATTAGACTAGGTCTAGTGTAGTTTCTAGTTCTTACTTAAGCTTAAAGGGAGTGTACAGTACTGGTTGAGGTGGAGATTCATGTTTTGAACATTCCTAAGTGAGATAATGAGAAACCTCTTATGAAATATGAAAGAGCATGTAATTTTAAGAAGGACTCAACATTTATTTGATGAAAATTGGTTTTGAAATGGCTGAAATATTCCAAAAAAGTAATAACAGGCATCAGGCCACGCCTTTTATTAGAATCTTTGTTTCACCTTTAGATATCTCAGCCATTTCAAAACCAATTTTCATCAAATAAACTTTTGATACCCCTTATTCACCTGTATTCACCTGTCTTGTCGGGCTTCTGGAAAGACATTAGTCTTGTAATGCCCTCCCACTTTCAGCAATCTTCCACTGTAAACTTTTATGTCAAACTTAAATGTCTCGTCTTTTATTGCAGTAATGACTGCTACTATTTAAGATAATTACTCTGCGGAGTATGTAAACTTGTATTTCTTTGACAGAAAAGCGTCTATTTCTGACTTGAATCTGTTAACTGTAGTTGCTTCCACAGCTGACATTGGTAGCATGTTCCAGTGAGTTACTACCCTGTGAGTGAAGTTGTTTTTCCCCGATGTTCAGACGTGCATGTTTGTTTCTGGATCTTGAATTTGTGGCCTTGAAGATAAACTTTCTCATCTTTTGCTTTGAAAAGAATTGCATGCTATTTGACATCTCATAGAGTGGTTTCTGAATATCTCTCAAAATGTTAAAAGCTAAATCCTCACCTCAACCAGAACTGTACACACCCTATCCTTTTTAAAGAAAATGCGATGAACACGATGAAGATGTGGATCATATGCTCTGTAAAATTCAACTGGAGCTGGAGATAAGAATCACCGTACACAATCTATAACGTTAAGCATACAAAGTATTTTTTTTTTCTTATTAGCAGTAGTATTTGCAGACTTTAATATCAACATGACGTCTTTCTTTTTTTTTTGTGACATTTTAAGAGTCTAACGTTTATGCCTGCTGCAATGCAAGGTGCAATTACAAACACAGATCTTTATGTGTGGGACTGAACAATCACCCCCGCGGACGCGGACGTCGGACAGAACAATATTCTGCGATTTTAATACATTGATAAAGAAAAATAACATCTCCATCCGTGACTCTCTTCCTCCATTCATTAATGACACAACTATCAAAGCATTACAATACCAAGACGCACAACACAAGAGTCGCGGTGCGGTCAAGACCCAGGTACTCACTCTTCTCACCAATTTGCTCACGGACACAGGCTTTTACTTAGGCAGGTTTCGTTACAGGGGCAGAACAACAACAGTGAGGTGAGGATCGATCATCCTCGCTCAGCGCCAGTCAGTGGTCGTGAGCAACGCATGTGATTTGGTACATGTTTTCGGAGTACTGATCATTGCGGATCATTGCGCAATGAGATACCAGTACTACAGTACGTACATACATCTCATGTATGGAAGGTACATTGCGCAAGTACTTGAAATTGAAAGCATAGGTAACACTTTTGTAGTAGCATAGTTCAAATTTAACTCTGAGGCTGAGCCAACCTCACTGTAACTGGACAGTTACGCATCTTTTATCTCTTTCATTAAAAAAAAAAAAAACCCACCATACTTAGTATGTTGTAATTTGTCACATAAAGAATGAAATAGAAAATAGGGGCAGCGGAATGTGTGTGTGTGTGTGTGTGTTTTTTGTTTTTTGTTTTTTTGTTTTTTTGTTTTTTTTTTTTGGGGGGGGGAGG